>NW_017217393.1:0-12562 GCF_001704415.2 Capra hircus | reverse complement strand
AGCGTCCCCGCTAAGAAAATAAGAGAGAGACGAAAGATGGGGTTGAGAGGATCAGACAAAAATGGCTGATGCCTTCCTTTATTGTGCTGCAGTATATATAGGATAAAGTACGTGACTTCTGACATTCACAAGATTGTTCTTAATCTCCAAATACAATCACAAGACCCTTACCGTTGTGTACATCACAATAGATAATCTATCTTCTATCAATAAGCTAATCTATCTTCTATGAAATGTTGCAAGAACCAAACGTCCTGGAGCCTTAAGGGTAATAAATTCTTCAGGGGGGCGGGACAGGGAGCTTAGGAACATGTCCTAGGCTCTGCATAACGCCGAGCAGCTCCCAAGACTTAACCCTTCACGGGCAGTCCCCGCAGCTCCCCTCTCTTTATTATTTTTTAAAAAGCTCCATAAGATGTCGGTGTTGCAACATGTTTTTATGTATCAGAACTCTCATATGAAAATTCTTTAACAATGCTACGAATAAGGCAAGGAGCTAAACAAATCAATATAAGCACAACAGTCAGAACCGCCCACAGCAATTATGCTACGCCACAGTGAATGAAGGCTAGGGAAGTTAGAAAATAAATTTTGTAAAAAATTATCAACAGTATCAGCTATGTTCAAAGTAGCTTTTGGAGAATTTTCAATATTAAGAATTTCATTATGCAATTGCAATAGATCTAGAGACACATTAGTATTAAACCATATTCCTTGTAGATGTTTTTTCACCTTATCCCACGGAAAATCAGATGCATTATAAGCCTTTTTTGTAACACAAATCCACTTATAATTAGCATGACATTGGATTTTCATGCGGAAACTAATGCTCTGAACTTGTTCTCCTAGAACTCTAACCACATCATATAAAGCTGATAGTCTATCTTCTATTTTTCTATCTATATCTTCTTGTGTTCCCATTACTTTAGTAACATTATATGACAAGGAATCTACAGTATGAGCAGCTTGAATGGATTGTGCTAAAGATACAGAAGCGGTGACAGCATTTGCTATAAGGGTGATTAAAGATACTATACCCAGACAATCAGGCTCACACTTCTTTCAGTGCGGCTAAGAGCCGTGTTAATGCGTTGTAGCAATTCTAAAGCAGTCTCGTCATACCAAGCTTCAGTTATTTCAACAGGTAACATTACAAAAGCAGGTTGTTTTACTATTATAACTTGTTCTCCTTTGGCAACACCTCTTATGCAATTGGTAAGTATGCAATTAGAACAATTTAAATGATAAATATTCAATGACAGTGTTATTTCCACATGGCCTTGTATCAGCATGAATGGATAAGGGACACAAGCTCTGGATATAAAAACCCTGTAACTCCTACATTACCATATTTACTCCCACTAATATTGGATTGTAAATATAGACTATTGCCATGACCAAAAGCAGCCAAAAGTTTCCACAGTTCTGTTTGATATACTTGAGCAGTGTTTACAGAGAAAATGGGTGGATGCTGTCCTCGATATTCAGGGAAATCAGGTGTTCCCCCAGGTGCCCAATCCCATAAAAGGTGGCATCGGCGTTGTTGATGTTGTACACTGACGCAACCCGGGCTCGACATAAAGTCCAAGGAGTGTCTATTCCTATGCCGATGCTTAGATGTTTGTCGCAAAACGGAATGTCGAGAGGTCCGGTTCCGTCACGGTACGATCTTTTTCCGGTTTTTTCATCAATGCCAGAAATAGTCACTCGAGGATAAGATATATCAGCTGACACCTGTATACAGTGAGGATGTTGTGATTGATAAGAAAAGCACATAGGATATTGTGTAGTAAGACCATAAAAAGAGATATTAGCTTGCTGGGGAGAAATATGAATATCTGATTTTCCTCCCAAAAGACTTGTATCATTGACATAGACAGGTACTACTTCTTTATCCCATCCTAATGATTGAATCGTAGGTGGATCGGGATATGCCCAAAAAAGCCGCAGCCGCCCCGTTTTGTATCCGCTGTAACAATAATAATAACATGATCAGTATATTGGTAGGCGTCACCGGAGGTTGTACATGAGCCTCATTCTGAGCATATCGCATCAACGCCTCAATCTGCCTTTGGGTAGGCAGCTCACTCGTGGGCTCGCTCAGTGTCATGTGGTGCATTTGATGTGTCAGGGAGTTCCTCCGCCGCGCGTACCAGCCTCTCCGGGATCCAGCGCGGCGCTTCGGCATCCTGTGGAAAAACACAAACATGCCCGCGTCCCCATATTAATACAGGGTCTGGCCCATACCACAGATTGGTAAGTGGATCTTTCCATCGTACGAGTGGTTTTTTGCATGAGGACTGTTCTCCCCAAAAACGTTGGGCTGCTGAATTGCCTTCTGCGTCTAAGTTAAAAAATTTAGAACATAAAGAGCATGATTCAAGGCATTATGCGGTGAGGGGCTATACAAGTCATTCCCCTTTTTTTGTTTTAATAGTTGATGTTTGAGACGCTGATGGGCTCGTTCCACAATACCTTGTCCCTGTGGGTTATAGGAATTCCTGTTTTATGATGGATTTGGAAGGAAAGACAAAAACGTTGAAAAGAACGGCTAGTATAACCGGGTCCATTATCTGTTTTAAGGGTGTGTGGAATTCCTGAAATAGAAAGCAAAAGAGCAAATGTTGAATACAATGACGAGTTGATTCTCCAGTATGAAGGGAGGCCATGAGAAAATGAGAAAAGGTGTCAATAGAGACATGAACATATTTAAGACGCCCAAATTGAGGAATGTGAGTGACATCTGTTTGCCAGAGATGATTAGGGCGTAAACCTCGAGGGTTAATACCATATTGAGGGAGAACAAAGAATTGAGGACAGGTAGAGCAAGATTTTACGATTTGTCGTGCAGCTTCACGGGAAATCTTAAATTGTAACCGTAAAGAATGACTATTTTGATGATGTAAGTTATGAGATTTTTTGGCTGCATCGATAGCTGATTGAAAAAACACCTGTTTAGTAAGAACGTCCGCAGTGTGATTTCCTTGTACTAGGGCACCAGGAAGGGTGGAATGCGCACGAATATGCCCAAAGAAACACGGGTATTGACGACGGTGGAGGGCCTGTTGAATTAATTTAAATAAGTTAAGAACTTCAGGAGAGGTTGTGCCGATAATTGGAACAGTTTCAATCATCTGTAGGGCACCGACCACATAGGAGCTGTCTGTAAATAAATTGAAGGAAGTGGATACAGTTAGCAATGCTTGATGGACTGCAAATAATTCCACAACCTGGGCAGAAGAGAAACTGGTATGTGCATAATAAGTTTGATGGTTATAATTAAAGCTGCAGTACCATTAGAAGATCCATCTGTAAATATAAGTGTCGCTTCAGGAATGGTTGTCGGCGAACTATTTTTGGAAAAATAAAGGCATGAAAGCTAGCAAATTGTAACAATTTATCAGAAGGATAATGATGAGTAATCCGTCCTGGGTAGTTTGCAAAAGCTATAGACCAATTATCTGAAAATTGAAAAAGCCAATCTTGTTGTTCTAAAGCATAAGGAATACAAATGAAAGGGGGTTCTATACCAAAATATTGGATGGCCTCATGACGTCCTTTTGCTACAATTTTTGCAACAAGCTCATAGTAAGGGAGCAGATGTTTAGTTGGAGTAGCAGATAGATAATCCATCGCAAAGGTTTATCTTGATAAAGAACTCCTGTAGGTGCTCGAGGGTAGGAAGTATATACAAACCCCATGGCCGTTGGTAATCACAATAAGTAATCTGTTGTTGTCTAATAGCTTCTTCTATTGATTGTAAGGCTGATCGTCCTTCTGAAGAAAGTGTTCGGGGTGACGCAGGGTCAGAGTCACCTTTAAGGATATCAAATAAAGGCTGCAAGGTATAAGTGGGTAGTTTTAAATAAGGGCGTATCCAATTAATGTCTCCTAGAAGTTTTTGGAAATCATTTAGAGTTTTTAAATGGTCAGTCTGTAATTTTACTAATTGGGTATTATAAACGCGAGGATATAAGGAGAAACCCAAATAATTATAGGGAAAATGAGTTTGAATTTTTTCATCAGCTATGACAAGACCATTAAGACTCAAGTGTTTCTTTAGAATAGAAAAGCTTGATACAATAGATGTTCGTCAGCATGAGCTAGTAATATATCGTCCATATAATGAACTAAATATAACTGAGGAAAACGTTGACGAACGGGAGCTAATGCTGTAGCAACAAATTTTTGACATAACGTAGGGCTATTAGTCATTCCTTGTGGAGGACTCTCCATTGATAGCGTTGCATAGGTTCTTTAAAATTAACAGAGGGCAAACTAAAGGCAAATCTTTTACAATCTTGAGGTGCAAGAGGAATAGTGTAAAAACAATCTTTTAAATCTATAATAATGATATAGGATTTGTCAGGTATAGCGGAAGGAGTGGGCAACCCAGGTTGTAGGGCTCCCATATGCATCATTGTTTCATTTACCTTACGAAGGTCTTGTAGCAATCTCCATTTTCCCGACTTCTTTTTAATAACAAAAATTGGGGAATTCCACGCAGAGGTAGAGGGTTCAATATGCCCAAGTCTCAGCTGTTCCTGCACCAGCTGTTGTGCGGCAGAAAGTTTCTCTTGTGTTAGGGGCCACTGATCGACCCATACCGGTTCCTCAGATTTCCAATCAATAGGATCGGCATGTGTCACAGGAGAATCAGAGGTCCCTAGGGAAAACACCCCAAGCCCTTTCGACTTTGATTAGATTTTAAATCAAGGGGTAAAATGATGCCTTGATGTTGTTTACCCAAACCTTGGTTTGGGAGTAAGCCCTGATCCAACATTAATTCTGTTACGGTGGGTGAAGGACTATATAAATAAACACCCATTTTGCTTAATATATCACGCCCCATAGATTAACTGGAAGATGGGGCAGAATATAAGGCTTAAATTGGCCTGTATGGCCATCTTTATCCCTCCAAGTAAGAAGGGACGAACTTTGTTCTGGATTGGTAGTTTGGCCAATACCCTGAAGAGTGGAAATAGCTATTTGTTTAGGCCATGTAGTAGGCCAGTATTTTTCAGAAATAACGCTAATATCGGCCCCTGTATCAAGCACTCCGCGGAAAAGCTTACCATCAATGCGTAGCTCAAGTTCTGGTCGTGCCTCGGTAACATTTTGCACCCAATAGGCGTCAGAGGACCCGAAGCCTCTTTCTTGACGATCTCGGTTAATTGTTTTTCCTTGTATAACTAATGGAACTAAAAGAAGTTGAGCTATACGTTGTCCTGCATTAATCACAATAATTTTGTTAGGAGCGGAGGCTAATATTTTTATCTCTCCTGTATAATCAGAGTCAATCACACCAGGATGAATAAGTATTCCTTTTAAAGACGCACTGCTGCGCCCTAAAAGCAATCCAGCAGTTCCTGGAGGTAAAGGCCCAAACACTCCTGTGGCAAGGGTTTGAACCCCCATCTCGGGTGTTAATACTGTGTAGGAGGTGGCACAGAGGTCCAATCCTGCGCTGCCTCTTGTGGCTCGACAGAGGTCTGCAATGGTTCTTTTGGAACCTGCAGTGTTGCCCCATAACATTGTTTCGGGGCCAGGGGCTGGCCCCTCACCCAGTTTCCCGAAACCGGGGGTAAAGGATTACCTTGAACATCCGTTTTGGAACGACAATCCCGGGCCCAATGCTTCCCCTTTTTACATCGTGGGCATAAATTAGGAGTATTAGCAGGGATTTGTCGTTTTTGAGGGCACACTGCAGCCCGATGGCCAGGTTGACCACAAACAAAGCAACCCGAATTACCTGACTTTTGATATCTTTTCTTGTTCTTGGCTTGTTGCTGAAAAAGTACCTCTTTAATGCTTTTTCCTTGTAATGCCGCTGCCATAGCAATACCTTGCATGTAGGAGGGTCCAATATCAGCACAAATGCGAATAAAATCAGACAGATCTCCCTTTTTTCTATAAGGTCGTAAAGCAGCTTGACAGGCAGAATTAGCGTTTTCAAAAGCCAATTGTTTTGCAAATACCATCCCAGCCTTTTCATCTGACATTATCTTACCTATAGCGTCTAAGAGCCGTGCCACGAAGTCCTGATAAGGCTCATCAGGTCCCTGTCGGACTTTTGAGAGATCTTCTGTCTTAATACTAGAGTTAGGAAGTTTTTTCCATGCCTGTCGAGCCGCATTTGATATTTGTGGATATGCACCAGGTAAAAAGTTAAGTTGAGTATTAGTAGCCTGGAAAGCACCTTCACCAGCCAACATTTCGTAGGAAGTTTGTATACCTTGTTGCTGATTGACATCGGCTATACGAGCACACTGTTCAGCATATTCAGATTTCCATAGTAAATAATCTCCCCCCGAAAGACAGGCCCTAGCTATTTGTTTCCAATCATTTGGGGGTAGATTTTGAGTACCCAAACTTTCTATCATAGCAATAGTGAATGGAGCGGTAGGACCGTATTGTGAGCAAGCAATCTTTAACTCTTTTAATTGTTTAAAAGGCAGAGCTTCATAAAAACGCTGGTTGTTATTTTCAAAGACAGGAAAGGCAAAAGAAAAGTCGGAGACGACCTCACCAAGTCGTTGTGCTTGTTTCAATGCCTTTTGCAGCGGAGACACAATCTCAGATGGAGGAGGAGGAGGAGCCCCGGAGGGGGATCGAGACCTGCTATAATGGAAGGAGCATAGGCAGGGGGCAGAGGCGGAGCAGAAGGAGATTTAGAGTTGCTAATGGGAAGCTTAATTCCGGAACTCTGTAAAGCAACAGTGAGGTTTTTTAAACATTCAATCAAATCATCTTTAGATGTTGATGCCCCCTTTTCTTGTGCTAAAAAACCCCAATCTTCTTGATGGTATTTAGCAGCTTCTTCGTCTAATTCCGCCTCATCTGTGGATGAAAGTGAATCATCATTATCTGAAGGACGCGATAATTTAGAAAACGGAGGGTCGCCTTCAACTCCCTTGGGAACAGCATACCTGGGTTCCGGATCAGGAACATGTAGAGGATTTTCTTCCTGTTTTAATAAATTTTCTAAACGTTTTAATTCATCATTATCAAAGTCCAGACAATCACGAATTAGTGTCCAAAAGGATAAAGTTTCAACAGGCACCTTTTCAGGGCCATGTAGAGTATAATGAGCCCGAATTTGTTCCCCTACCTTTTTCCATGTTTCTAAATTTACTGTACCTTCTCTGGGGAACCAAGGGCAAACTTCCTCAATAAATGAAAGAAAATTGATTAATTTAGGTTTGGAAACAGTAATTCCCCGATGTTTTAACATCACAGATAACATATGTACAAACAATTGACGACTATGCGTCTGTCCCATATTTATACTCTCAACTATAAACCTTACTACTCCTCCTCAATTTAAATTCACTTGTATACGTATATACTCACTCTTTTTAGCTAATAAGAGTAGTGGCGAGGAAAACTGTCGAAATCGAGCCCCACGTTGGGCGCCACCTGCCGCGGCCAGCACAAGCAAGAGTCACACCTGCATAGGGAGAGAACGGAGCGTCCCCGCTAAGAAAAATAAGAGAGAGACGAAAGATGGGGTTGAGAGGATCAGACCAAAATGGCTGATGCCTTCCTTTATTGTGCTGCAGTATATATAGGATAAAGTACGTGACTTCTGACATTCACAAGATTGTTCTTAATCTCCAAATACAATCACAAGACCCTTACCGTTGTGTACATCACAAATAGATAATCTATCTTCTATCAATAAGCTAATCTATCTTCTATGAAATGTTGCAAGAACCAAACGTCCTGGAGCCTTAAGGGTAATAAATTCTTCAGGGGGGCGGGACAGGGAGCTTAGGAACATGTCCTAGGGCTCTGCATAACTCCGAGCAGCTCCCAAGACTTAACCCTTCACGGGCAGTCCACCGCATCACAGCACTCCAGGCCTCCCTGCCCATCACCAACTCCCGGAGTTTACTCAAACTTACGTCCATCAAGTTGGTGATGCCATCCAGCCATCTCATCCTCTGTCAGCCCCTTCTCCTCCTGCCCCCAATCCCTCCCAGCATCAGAGTCTTTCCAATGAGTTAACTCTTTGCATGAGGTGGACAAAGTATTGGAGTTTCAGCTTCAACATCAGTCCTTCCAATGAACACTCAGGACAGATCTCCTTTAGAAAGGACTGGTTGGATCTCCTTGCAGTCCAAGGGACTCTCAAGAGTCTTCTCCAACACCACAGTTCAAAAGCATCAATTATTCGGCTCTCAGCTTTCTTCACAAACCAACTCTAACATCCATACATGACCATGGGAAAAACCATAGCCTTGACTAGACAGACCTTTGTTGGCAAAGTAATGTCTCTGCTTTTCAATATGCTATCCAGGTTGGTCATAACTTTCCTTCCAAGGAGTAGTCTTTTAATTTCATGGCTGCAATCACCATCTGCAGTGATTCTGGAGCCCAAAAAAATAAAGTCTGATACTGTTTCCACTTTTTCCCCATCTATTTCCCATGAAGTGATGGGACTGGATGCCATGATCTTCGTTTCCTGAATGTTGAGCTTTAAGCTAACTTTTTCACTCTCCTCTTTCACTTTCATCAAGAGGTTTTTTAGTTCCTCTTCACTTTCTGCCATAAGGGTGGTAGGTGCCCAGTATGCTGCTAGAGATCAGTGGAGAAATAACTCCAGAAAGAATGAAGGGATGGAGCCAAAACAAAAACAATACCCAGTTGTGGATGTGACTGGTGATAGAAGCAAGGTCTGATGCTGTAAAGAGCAATATTGCATAGGAACCTGGAATGTTAGGTCCATGAATCAAGGCAAATTGGAAGTGGTCAAACAGGAGATGGCAAGAGTGAACGTCAACATTCTAGGAATCAGCAAACTAAAATGGACTGGAATGGGTGAATTTAACTCAGATGACCATTATATCTACTACTGTGGGTATGAATCCCTCAGAAGGAATGGAGTAGCCATCACGGTCAACAAGAGTCCGAAATGCAGTACTTGGATGCAATCTCAAAAACGACAGAATGATCTCTGTTCATTTCCAAGGCAAACCATTCAATATCACAGTTATCCAAGTCTATGCCCCAACCAGTAATGCTGAAGAAGCTGAAGTTGAACGATTCAATGAAGACCTACAAGACCTTTTAGAACTAACACCCAAAAAAGATGTCCTTTTCATTATAGGGGACTGGAATGCAAAAGTAGGAAGTCAAGAAACACTTGGGGTAACAGGCAAATTTGGCCTTGGAATGCGGAATGAAGCAGGGCAAAGGCTAATAGAGTTTTGCCAAGAGAACACACTGGTCATAGCAAACACCCTCTTCCAACAATACAAGAGAAGACTCTACACATGGACATCACCAGATGGTCAACACCGAAATCAGATTGATTATATTATTTGCAGCCAAAGATGGAGAAGCTCTATACAGTCAGCAAAAACAAGACCAGGAGCTGACTGTGGCTCAGATCATGAACTCCTTATTGCCAAATTCAGACTTAAATTGAAGAAAGTAGGGAAAACCACTAGACCATTCAGGCATGACCTAAATCAAATCCCTTATGACAGTGAAAAGTTCCATAAGACACCTTTAAATGTCTTTCATTAATCTTTTAATAGAACCATTTGCTCTTTTTTTGTGTGGGGCAGTGGGGGGGGGGGAGGCTGTGCAGCATACAAACTCTTAGTTTTGGCATGACATGTGGCATCTAGTTCCCCGACCAGGGATCAAACCTGGGATCTAACTCTGCATCGGGAGTGCAGAGGCTTAGCCACTGGACCACCAAGTCCCGAGAGGGAGCTGTTTTTAGTTGAAAGATGTGAACCCAGGGTTCAACACTCTGTAATTTGACTACCATCTGATAGGTTAAAAGAACCTGATGGGGCTTCTCCCATCAAGGTTCAAGTACAGTTTTTTGGTTGCTGTCTTTCTTGAAAAACTGTCACTGGGTTCCAACGTGTGAGGTAGACCTTCATCAGGTGGAGAGTCTCTGCAGGCCTCTTTGACCTGCTGGAAATAAGCTTCTAATACTGCACTAGTCTTTCAGTACTGGTCATATCAGAGTTCACAAGAGCTGGTTGAGCATGTGTGGTTCTATCATTAAGGGCATGGGTTGCCTGTAATGATTTCATCAGACATTAACTTCTATTTCCCAAAAGGTGCTGATATTATTGTCCTAAGAGTTAAAGGTAATGCTTTAAGCCAAGGTAATACTGTGGTTTCAGTTAATGTTGCCAATTTTCATTTTAGAATGCCATCACTACCATCAACCATTCTTGAAGACTGAGGATGACTGCTGGGAGCCAGCACGGGTGATCCCACCCATGACAAGGTCATGCGGAGAGCCTGATGGGCAAGACGAGTCAGGCTTCAGGGGCTCCCCCTGGTTTTCCTGAACATCTACCCCAAAAAAAAACAGAGTCTGCCTGCTTTATTACTGTGCTTTCCACTCTTCTAAAATTCTCTGGAAAAAAGTCAACTCAGGCTTCCGTCTCCTGCATATGAAAGGAATGTCTCGACTTAACCCCTTTGATGGCTTTCTAACCTATCTGACCAATCTGCTTTACAATTTGTGAATTGCTTACAGCCCTCAACCGCAAGAGGCAAAAGCTTAAACATCTTAAAGACATAGAGCCTTTTAGAGTTAAGAATTAGTTTGGGTGAAGAGTTTGTTGAGTTAATGTTTGCCGCCAGGCCTCCATATCCTTTATCTTTTAGGCACCTGGGAGATATTAATCAATGTAAATGGGATGCAGAAATAGGAATATAGTAGTTTTTGATGTTAGCAACACTAGACTTTTGAGTTAATTACTCTTCTCTTTGTTTTAAATCACTGTACTCCTTTTTCATTGTTATAAATTGTTGTATCCTTGCTATGTAAGAATGTAACTTTATTTAGTGCTTTCTGAGAGTGGCACCAGACTTTGGGAAGAACAACACTATAACCTTATCAGAAAAGGGCTGTAAAATGTTAATTGGCCTTATGGCTGGAAGATGATGTAAATTACCTATGACAGGTATGCAGAGAGAAAGCCTGGTCTCGATAAGAGTCAGGGCTGTTGACACTGCATAATTTTGTATTATCCATTGATCTCTATGTACAATCAAAAGTATAAAAGGCCTTCTGAACAATAAAAGATGGACCAGTTTCTTGGACTAGTCTCTCAAACTAGTTTCTTGGAAATCTGGTTTCCCCCTCTCTCTCTCTTTCTCCCTCTCCCTCCCTCTCCTTTTCTGGCCAAATTCCCATCTGGAACACGGAGGCTGCTTACTTGCCCTGGCTTTTAAGATCCATGCGAAAGGGAGCCTAAGGCGGAGCACCCTTCTATATTCAAGTGGGCGCCAGTGGCCCAATGTAGACAGTGCAAGTTTCTTGTCTGGAACTTTATTGGCTTTCCACGTAAACCAAGTTATTTAGCCTCTTTTCTCCACTAAATTTTCCTACTACACTATTCTTTCCTAATCTGTCTTTATATTCCTAATTAAATAGTCCTTTTCCAGACTCTGACTCCGTCCCTGCTTCGAATTCCCTGGATCCACCTGGGCAGGACCCCGGCAGATGATGGGGCCAATAGTAGTGCCATTACTCTCTATCTAGCTGTTTCATAATTTGTCCAGCAAAGTGAATCTCTCTATCACCTAAAAATTAAGTTTCAGTTCAGTTCAGTCTGCTCAGCCGTCTCCGACTCTTTGCGACCCCATGAACTGCAGAACGCCAGGCCTCCCTGTCCATCACCAACTCCAGAGTCCACCCAAACCCATGTCCATTGAGTCGGCAATGCCACCGAACCATCTCATCCTCTGTCGTCCCCTTCTCCTCCTGCCCTCAATCTTTCCCAGCATCAGGGTCTTTTCGAATGAGTCAGCTCTTCACATCAGATGGCCAAAGAATTGGAGTTTCAGCTTCAACATCAGTCCTTCCAATGAATACCCGGGACTGATCTCCTTTAAGATGGACTGGTTTGAATCTCCTTGCAGTCCAAGGGACTCTCAAGAGTCTTCTTCAACACCACAGTTCAAAAGCATCAATTCTTCGGTGCTCAGCTTTCTCTACAGTCCAACTCTCACACCCATGCATGACTACTGAAAAACCATAGCCTTGACTAGACGGACCTGGCAAAGTAATGTCTCTGCTTTTTAATACACTGTCTAGGTTGGTCATAACTTCCTTTCCAAGGAGTAATTGTCCTTTAATTTCATGGCTGCAATCACCATCTGCAGTGATTTTGGAGCCCCCCAAAATAAAGTCTGCCACTGTTTTCACTGTTTCCCCATCTATTTGCTGTGAAGTGATGGGACCAGATGCCTTGATCTTCATTTTCTGAATGTTGAGCTTTAAGCCAACTTTTTCACTCTCCTCTTTCACTTTCATCAGGAGGCTCTTTAGGTCTTCCCTTTCTGCCATAAGGGTGGTGTCATTTGCATATCTGAGGTTATTGATATTTCCCCCGGCAATCTTGATTCCAGCTTGAGCTTCATCCAGTCCAGCATTTCTCATGATGTACTCTGCATATAAGTTAATTAAGCAGGGGGACAATATACAGCCTTGATGTATTCCTTTCCCGATTTTGGAATCAGTCTGTTGTTCCATGTCCAGTTCTAACTGTTGCTTCCTGACCTGCATACAAGTTTCTCA
>NW_017217392.1:0-12562 GCF_001704415.2 Capra hircus | reverse complement strand
TCGGAGTGGCTTTCCCTCGAGGCTTTCCAACGAGGCTTTCCCACAGGGCTGTCCCACGTGCCACCATGGTGTAAGTCGATCTTCGCTTGAAAGTCGAGGCAGTGCAGGGAAAGCAGGTTTCCCTGGAATGGACTGAGACATCCTGGGGACTCTGGGAATGTGGAACGACCCTGGAGTTCCTCTCGCCTTTCCTGTGGAGAGCGCCTCCTCTTGAAATGCGACGGAAACGCCAGGAATTCTTTCCCGACCACGCAGGGAAAGGATCCCTCCTCTCGAGCTAGGAGGCGGAAACGGGGCTCCTCTGGATGTGGGCGGGACTCTCCTGCTTCCTCTCGAGTGTAGACGGGTATGTCGGGGATCTTCTTGAGTTGCAGCAAGGGTGTGAAGTCGCTTTGGAAGCTCCAGAGGTTAGGTGTGATTAGCCTCGAGATGCCTCGGAAATGGCACTCATCTCGCCTGGAGGGGAGAACCTCCTGGATGTTCTCGAGTTTCGGCAGGTGCTCTCGACTTTCGACGGGGACCTCAGGGACCCGCTCTGGTGGCCTCAGGAAAGGCCATTCCCATGGGAGTTGCTCGGGGACTCTTGGGATTCCTCTCCCGTCGATGCTGCGGCCTAAGACTCGTGTGGAGTCGGTGCCAGAACCTGAGGATTCCTCTCCAGTGCTGACATGGATCTTGGGGTACTTCTGGAGTCTCCCCAGGAGACTCAGTCCTCGTCTCGAGTGGGGGCATGCACGTGCGCTTTCCTCCGAGCTGTAGCAGCAGTGTCACGCTTCCCTTCGCGTGGATCAAGGGATCTGTGGCTTTCCCTCGAGGCTTTCCACGAGGCTTTCCACGAGGCTTTCCCACAGGGCTGCCCCACGTGCCACCGTGGTGTGAGTCGATCTTCGGCTTGAAAGTCGACGCAGTGCAGGGAAAACAGGTTTCCCTGTAATGGACTGAGACACCTGGTTGTCTCTGGGAATGGTGTCACGACCCTGGAGTTCCTCTCGCCTTTCCTGTGGAGAGCGCCTCCTCTTGAGATGCGACGGGAACGCCGGGAATTCTTTCCCGAACAAGCAGGGAAAGGATCCCTCATCTCAGGCTAGGACTCGGAAACGGGGCTCCTCTGGATGTGGCCGGGACTCTCGTGCTTCCTCTCAAGTGGAGACGGGTATGTCGGGGAACTTCTTGAGTTGCATCAAGGGTGTGAAGAACCTTTGGAAGTTCCAGAGGTTAGGTGTGATTAGCCTCGAGACGCCTCAGCGGAAATGGGCCTCATCTCGCCTGGAGGGGAGAACCTCCTGGATTTTCTCGAGGTGCAGCAGGTGCTCTCGACTTACTACGGGGACCTCAGGGACCCGCTCTGGTGGCCTCAGGAAAGGCCAGTCCCCATGCTAGTTGCTCGGGGGCCTCTCGGGATTCCTCTCCCGTCTATGCCGGGGCATAAGATCTTGTGTGGAGTCGGTGCCGGAACCTTAGCATTCCTCTCCAGTGCTGACATGAATCTTGGGGTTCTTCTGTAGTCTCCCCAGTGGAGTCAGTCCTCGTCTCGAGTGGGGGCATGCACATGCGCTTTCCTCTCGAGCTGTAGCAGCAGTGTCACGCTTCCCTTCGCGTGGATCAAGGGATCTGTGGCTTTCCCTCGAGGCTTTCCAACGAGGCTTTCCCACAGGGCTGTCCCACGTGCCACCGTGGTGTGAGTCGATCTTCGCTTGAAAGTCGAGGCAGTGCAGGGAAAGCAGGTTTCCCTGGAATGGACTGAGACATCCTGGGGACTCTGGGAATGTGGAACGACCCTGGAGTTCCTTTCGCCTTTCCTGTGGAGAGCGCCTCCTCTTGAGATGCGACGGAAACGCCAGGAATTGTTTCCCGACCACGCAGGGAAAGGATCCCTCCTCTCGAGCTAGGAGGCGGAAACGGGGCTCCTCTGGATGTGGGCGGGACTCTCGTGCTTCCTCTCGAGTGTAGACGGGTATGTCGGGGATCTTCTTGAGTTGCAGCAAGGGTGTGAAGTCGCTTTGGGAGCTCCAGAGGTTAGGTGTGATTAGCCTCGAGATGCCTCAGCGGAAATGGGCCTCATCTCGCCTGGAGGGGAGAACCTCCTGGATGTTCTCGAGTTGGGGCAGGTGCTCTCGACTTACGACGGGGACCTCAGGGACCCGCTCTGGTGGCCTCTGGAAAGGCCAGTCCCCAAGCGAGTTGTTCGGGGGCCTCTCGGGATTCCTCTCCCGTCGATGCCGGGGCCTAAGATCTTGTGTGGAGCCGGTGCCGGAACCTGAGTATTCCTCTCCAGTGCTGACGTGGATCTGGGGGGACTTCTGGAGTCTCCCCAGTAGAGTCAGTCCTCCTCTCCAGTGGGGCATGCACGTGCGCTTTCCTTCCGAGCTGTAGCAGCAGTGTCATGCTTCCCTTCGCGTGGATCAAGGGATCTGTGGCTTTCCCTCGAGGCTTTCCCACGAGGCTTTCCCACGAGGCTTTCTGCCGGGGTCCAGCCCGGTGGATCCAGGGAATTCGAAGGGTGGACGGCGTTGGCGTGGAAAGACTTGTTTGTTTATTAATGTAAGATTAGATTAAGAAACTATAGTGTAATAAGAAGATTAAGTGGACGAAGAGGGCTGAATAGCTTGGTTTACGCGAGGCCAATAAAATTCCAGACAGGAATTTGCACCATCTACGTTGGGCCACGGCGCCCGCTTGAATATCTAAGGGTGCTTCGCTTAAGCTCCCTTTGGTGCGGGTCTTAACAGCCGGGCAAGTAAGTAGACCTGGCGAGCCTCCCGCCCAGATGGAGATTCAGCCTGAAGTTAAAGTAAAGAGCAGAGAGAGGGAAGGGAGAGAAGAGGAGAGAGAGAGACATGGGGGAGCAGAGTCCAAGAACCAGCCGAGAGACTAGTTCGAGAAACTGATCGATCCTTTATGTTCAGAAGCCTTTTATACTTTGATAAAACATGGAGATCAATGGGTAACACAGAATTATGTAGCGTTCGCAGCCCAGACTCTTTCTATACATCATTTTGTATACAAAAGGTCTCAGGTGATTTACATTATCTTCTGGCCAAGAGCTTGTTAACACTTTTTACTCTTCCTTAATGAATGTTGATTTTGTTCCCCTGAAGTGTTTTTCTTTAATTTGCATCTCCTTAAAGCATTAAAGTTACATCTCTATAGAACAAAGGTGCAGTGGGATATAACAAAGAAGGTACTTAACTCAAAGATCTAATGTTGCTAATACCAGGTCTACTACTTGTTTTCTATATACCAACTATATCTAAAAATAAAGGATATGAAAATTTGGCAGCAAGCATTGACTCAACAAATGAAACTTTTAATCAGTCCTATTCTAAAGATTTTGACTCTTCGGAAGCCCCTACATTCTAGGATATTTTAAGCTTCCTGTGCCTCCTGCAGTCAGGAGGCCTCAAACAATCACACTCGCAGAGTCCTGCAGGCAGGCTAGAAAGCCATCGGAGGGTTTTTAGATTGAAACACTCTTTCAAATGCAGAAGACTGAACCTGAATTGACTTTTCCAGAAAATGTCAGAAGAGTGGAAAAGCAGAGCACAAAAGCGGCAGATTTTTGTTGGGGTACATGCTTAGGAATTCCAGAGGGGTCCTGAAGTCTGAGCACGCCTGCGAATGTCAGCTTCCTTCCTCATGACCTTGTCACGGGCGGATTCCTCACTCTGGCTCCGGCATCTCACCTTTTTTAATTTTAAATAATTGATTATTTATGTTAAAATCAGGTGCAGTTCGGTCTCGAGATTCGAATGCTCTGCGAAGAATCTAGACAATATAGGAAGTATGATTATGAGGAGCAGATATAGACAGTAGACAGAACAGTCTCAGAAATGAAGTTAGAGAAAGTGTGGAAAAGTCATTGGCTTCTCCTGCGGTGGTAAATCTAATCGGGAGTGTTCCAAGGTCTGAATCTGATTATGAAGTTCCCTAAGTCTAAACTAATATCTGAGCTGTTCCAAAATACCTAAACCTTGATTTTTTAACAATTGGGCATTTACACTTGTTGAGTCAATGATTGCTGTTGTAGTAACAATAACAGTTGTGTAACACAGCAAGAACATAATTATCATATCAATAAGTTGTTACAGTTATAGGACATCTTTAAACCACAGAAGAGCAGACATTACTTTGAGGAGTTAAACAAGATGAAAACATCCATGGTTCACAAGTCGCTACATTAGGTACATTAAGTTTTCTGGAATCATTGGTGAAAAGAAGAACATAAGGAGAGGATAGACAAGCCAAAATAGAGTAAATAGAGTCATTTTCTGGTTGGAGTTTGTGCTGCAGCAGCTGTTAGTCCTGCCGGGATCTTGATGTTTCTTTTGCCTCTTTTGCCGGTAGGAGCAGCGGCCTTCACCCCGCCCTCTGACACTGGCGCTGTTATGGGGCTGCGAGTGCGGTGCACTGGGTTCGTCAGTCAGGCTGCCCCGCCGCAGCTTTTGGTGCGCGGCTGTTTCCGCGGTGTGGTGGCAGAGAAGTTCCCTTTTTCTTTTGTGGCGAATCAGTCTGTCCGGGATCCAAGTTGACGAATCTGCACCCTGTGGAAAAAATATAAACACTTCCTCGACCCGCAGTAAATTTTGGGTCGGGATCTTTTTGTTATCTGGAGGAGATCTTTTTGCTTTACTAATGGCTTTTTATTTTACTGTTTCAACGAATCAGCATTTCAACTTATTACAAAGAGAACATGTTGTAAAATCTGATGGGGAAACTATACTTAATTTCTCTCTTTTTATTTTGAATTAACAAAGCACGTGAGGGTAAATGATGCAAGATCTGATCACAGAATTTCCTATAGCAATCTGCCAATCATCAACATTTGAAAAGCATCAAGTTTTTCTGTTATATGGAAGTGCAATTTTTGATGGTTCTTTATTAAACAATTTAATAAATCAGTATATTTGAATTAATCTTTTTAATTAATATGTCAGTAATTTTTCTTAGGCAGAGGCCACTGTTCCACCCACACGGATCTTGAATTTTCATGTAATGGGTAGGCAGCAAAAACAATGGCTTCATTATAATTTGGATATCCCAATCAGTATTAGCTTGCAAGGAGTTGGGCAAATTAGCTCAATTATTCTTGTCTGTTGTTTACCCAATCCTTTTGATGGATCATAGCCGATCTGCAGCATCTGAGAGGTCACTTTATCATCAGGGCTAAAAAGTAACACTCCCATTTGAGATAGCATGTCCTCCCCACAGGGTAAGGGGAGTGAAGGACTACATACGGTTGGAAAGTTCACGGTGTCCTCAAATTGCCAATCTAAAATTTTTGCACTTTTGGCTACTGTGGGGCTCTTCCTATCCCACCAAGTTATTTTCAGTAGTATGTGTGGCCAGGAGGTGGGCCAGGAGCTAGGCCAGTCTTTTCCTGAAATGCAAGAAACGTCTGCTCCTGTGTCTAATAACCCACAATAGACTTGCCATTAATCAGAATAGTTTTCATAGGCCGTTTCTGAGTAATTTTTGTTATCCAAAAACCATATCACTAGACCCAAATATAAGAAGCAAGAAAAGAGGTGTTACACAATATCTTTATAAGCTTTTCTAATGATTTTTTATAACCAAATCTGGTCTATAGCCTTTTAGATGACAAGTAACCATTTAATCTTAGCTTGAAAACTTCCAGCAACGGGGAGCTCACTATTCACCAAGGTTTTAAACTCTCTCTCACCTCTTACTCTATAGCATTTTTATCTGCATACACTTTTCTAACTCCTTTTCAGTAGTATATGTGGCCAGGAGCTGCGCTAGTCTCTCAGCAATGTAAGAAACGTCTTGTCTATGTCTAACAGCCATGACATTTTATATCTTTGAATTAAAAATCTTTTAAAGGCCTAGAAGCTGCAATTTTTTGCACCCAAAAGCTAGATCTAGATCCTCTGGGGCTTTTTTTGTCTGGTTTTTCTGTTTGGTAATAAGGTAAAAGCAAAGCTGTGCTATTATTTTTTTTTTTAATTTTTATAATTGCACAGTTTTAGCAGGTGGCGAGATCAAAACTTCAGTTTTTTCAGTATAATCAGAATTTACTACACAAGACACTACCGAAATTTCTTGAAAAGAAAGCAAGCTATGCCCAGTACAAGTCTTACAATGTCCTCAGGCAGGGGACTAGCACTCTCATTGAATCTGAGTCACTGGCACATCAGGGGTTAATATTATTGAAGTGGTGGAACTGAGTCTAGGCCTGAGCTACCTGGGGTTGTTTGGTACGGGTTGTTGTGTCTGTTTAGCAGGACATTTTGGCAAAACATGTTCTATTTGGCCTCAAGAGAAACATTTTGCATTTGTAAAGTCCTTTTTATTACGAATATTTTTTTTTCTGTTTTTCTTCCTTTTTCTTTTTTTTTTGTTGGGTGAGGCCCTCCTGAGGGATTTTATGCAAGGAGCAAGCTCTGTTTTAAAAGCTCTTTTGCTCAAAAATATTGTCACTATCGTTTTCAAACTTAAGCATGTTCTGGAGGCTTTGGATATAAAGTGGGGAGTTCTTAAGCCCTGGGAGGCGCAAGCAGAGGTTGCAGTGGTCGCCTTAATAAGATAACTTTTTTAAAGGTTTGGTTTGTGTAGAGGGAGGGGGCTCTCCAGGGCGCTCGGCGCTGCGTCCTGTAAGCACCCTCCTTCCTCGGAGGAAGAGGAGTCTCTCTCCTTTTGTTTGCCAATGGCAGAAATACGATCTGCATAGAAGGTGGAGACCCACTACCATTTACCGCTATAGCCTCTCCCATAGGCTATCTAACAGCCTCATGACAGGGGTCCAGAACTTTGTAATCATATTTTACAGAGCAAAAGCATTTACAGGCCCATGCAAAGTATAGTAAGTTTTAGCTGTTTTCCTACTCTCTCCCAGGTGTCTAAGTTAACAGTGCCTTCTTCTGGAAACCAGGGACACTGTTCTTGTACAAAGGAAAAAAATGAATGATATTGGAATTTTAACTTTAATTCCTCGTTTAGTTAGTAACTGCAAGATTACTCCTATAAAAAGCTGTCTTTCTTTTGATTCACTGTTCCCATGTCAGAAAATTAAGTCTTATAGAAAGTCTACCTCAACAAAAGGTTTTACCTCTGGCGAGGGGGGTTTTGTTTTTACCCTAGGATAGCAGGTTTCTTTTCAACCTCTAGAGCACCAGGTTTCTCTTAAACCTTGAACACTTCCCACTCTTCCTCACCCTGTCTATCCTACAGGGGGTCCGCGGCACCTGAGTGGGTCTAGCCGTCCCGAACACTCAACACTGGGGGAGTACCCGAAAGTACTCCGGGGGAGTGATTAAGTCACTCGGGGGGAGCAACAGAGAGTGCTCCGGGGGAGAACGGAGAGGGCTCCGGGGGGAGCAGCAGAGAGTGCTCGGGGGAGCTTTTGCTCCGAGGAACCTACCTTCGAATAGCCTGTTCGGGCGCCACTTGCCGGGGTCCTGGCCGGTGGATCCAGGGAATTCGAAGGGTGGACGGCGTTGGCGTGGAAAGACTTGTTTGTTTATTAATGTAAGATTAGATTAAGAAACTATAGTGTAATAGAAGATTAAGTGGAGGAAGAGGGCTGAATAGCTTGGTTTACGCGGAAGGCAATAAAATTCCAGACAAGGAATCTGCACCATCTACGTTGGGCCACCGGCCCGCTTGATATCTAAGGTGCTCGCCTTAAGCTCCCTTTCGTGCGGGTCTTAACAGCGGGGCAAGTAAGTAGACCTGGCGAGCCTCTGCGCCCCAGATGGAGATTCAGCCTGAAGTTAAAGTAAGAGCAGAGAGAGGGAAGGGGAGAGAAGAGGAGAGAGAGAGACATGGGGGAGCCAGAGTCCAAGAAACAGGCCGAGAGACTAGTTCGAGAAACTGGTCCGATCCTTTATTGTTCAGAAGGCCTTTTATACTTTTGATAAAACATGGAGATCAACGGGTAACACAGAATTATGTAGCGTTCGCAGCCCAGACTCTTTCTATACATCATTTTGTATACAAAAGGTCTCAGGTGATTTACATTATCTTCTGGCAAGAAGCTTGTTAACACTTTTAGCTCTCTTCCTTAATGAATGTTGATTTTGTTTCCCCGAAGTGTTTTTCTTTAATTTGCATCTCCTTAAAGCATTAAAGTTACATCTCTATAGAACAAAGGTGCAGTGGATATAACAAAGAAGGTACTTAACTCAAAGATCTAATGTTGCTAATACCAGGTCTACTACTTGTTTTCTATATACCAACTATATCTAAAAATAAAGGATATGAAAATTTGGCAGCAAGCATTGACTCAACAAATGAAACTTTTAATCAGTCCTATTCTAAAGATTTTGACTCTTCGGAAGCCCTACATTCCTAGATGTTTTAAGCTTCCTGTGCCTCCTGCAGTCAGGAGCCTCAAACAATCACACTCGCAGAGTCCTGCAGGCAGGCTAGAAAGCCATCGGAGGGGTTTTTAGATTGAAACACTCTTCAAATGCAGAAGACTGAAACCCTGAATTGATTTTTCCAGAAAATGTCAGAAGAGTGGAAAGCAGAGCACAAAAGCGGCAGAATTTTGTTGGGGTACATGCTTAGGAATTTCCAGAGGGGTCCCTGAGTCTGAGCACGCCTTGCGAATGTCAGCTTCCTTCCTCATGACCTTGTCACGGGCGGGATTCCTCACACTGGCTCCCGGCAGCTTTCCCACAGGGCTGTCCCACGTGCCACGTGGTGTGAGTCGATACTCGGCTTGAAAGTCGAGGCAGTGCAGGGAAAACAGGTTTCCCTGGAATGGACTGAGACATCTGGGGGACTCTGGGAATGTGGCACGACCCTGGAGTTCTCTCGCCTTTCCTGTGGAGAGCGCCTCCACTTGAGATGCGACGGGAAAGCGGGAATTCTTTCCGACCACGCAGGGAAGTATCCTCCTCTCTAGCTAGGAGGCGGAAACGGGTCTCCTCTGGATGTGGGCGGGACTCTCGTGCTTCCTGTCGAGTGGAGACGAGCATGTTGGGAACTTCTTGAGTTGCAGCAAGGGTGTGAATGACCTTTGGAAGTTCCAGAGTTTAGGTGTGATTAGCCTCGAGACCCCTCAGCGGAAATGGCCTCATCTCGCCAGGAGAGGAGAACCTCCTGGATTTTCTCGAGTTGCAGCAGATGCTCTCGACTTACGACGGTGACATCAGGGACCCCTCTTGTGGCCTCACGAAGGGAAGTCCCATGCGAGTTGCTCATGGGTCTCTCGGATTCGTCTCCCGTCGATGCCGGGACCTAAGATCTTGTGTGGAGTCTGTGCCAAAACCTGAGATTCCTCTCCAGTGCTGACATGTATCTTGGGTATTTCTGGAGTCTCCCCAGGGGAGTCAGTCCTCGTCTCGAGTCGGGCATGCACGTGAGCTTTCCTCCGAGCTGTAGCAGCAGTGTTGAGCTTCCCTTCGCGAGGATCAAGGGATCTGTGGCTTTCCTCGAGGCTTTCCCACGACGCTTTCCCACGACGCTTTCCCACAGGACTGTCCCACTGCCACCTTGGTGTGAGTCGAACCTCTTCTTGAAAGTCGAGGCAGTGCAGGGAAACAGGTTTCCCTGGAATGGACTAAGACATCTGTGGGACTCTGGAATGGTGGCACGACCCTGGAGTTCCTCTCGCCTTCCCTGTGGAGAGCGCCCCCTCTTGAGATGCGATGGAACGCCGGGAATTCTTTCCGACCACGCAGGAAGGATCCTCTCTCGAGCTAGGAGTCGGAAACGGGGCTCCTCTGGATGTGGCGGGACTCTCGTTCTTCCTCTCGAGTGGAGACTGGTATGTTGGTGATCTGCTTGAATTGCAGAAAGGGTGTGAAGGACCCTTTGGAAGTTCCAGAGGTTAGGTGTGATTAGCCGTGAGAGAACTCAGTGGAAATGGGCCTCATCTCGCCAAGAAGGGAGAACCTCCTGGATTTTCTCAAGTTGCGGCAGGTGCTCTCGAATTACTACGGGGACCTCAGGGACCCGCTCTGGTGGCCTCAGGAAAGGCCAGTCCCATGCGATTTGCTCGGGGTCCTCTCGGGATTCCTCTCCATCGATGCCAGGGCCTAAGACCTTGTGTGGAGTCGGTGTCGGAAACTGAGAATTCCTCTCCAGTTCTGACATGGATCTTGGGTACTTCTGGAGTCTCCCCAGGGGAGTCAGTCCTCGTCTCGAGTGGGGCATGCACGTGCACTTTCCTCCGAACTGTAGCAGCAGTGTCACGCTTCCCTTCCCGTGTATCCTAGGATCAGTGGCTTTCCCTCGAGGCTTTAAGCGAGGCTTTCCCACGACGCTTTCCCACCAGGCTTTCCCACGACGCTTTCCCAAGGTGATGTCCCACGTGCCACCGTGGTGTCAGTCGATCCTCGTCTTGAAAGTTGAGTCAGTGCCGGGAAAACAGGCTTCCTGGAATGGACTGAGATATCTGGGGATCTGGAATGGTGGCACGACCCTGGAGTACCTCTCGCCTTTCCTGTGGAGAGCGCTCCCTCTTGAGATGTGACGGGAACGCCGGGAATTCTTTCCCGACCACGCAGGGAATGGATCCCTCCTGTTGAGCTATGAGGCGGAAACGGGGCTCATCTGGATGTGGCGGGACACTCGTGCTTCCTCTCGAGTGGAAACGGGTTATGTCGGGAACTTCTTGAGTTGCAGAAAGAGTGTGAAGGACGCTTTGTAACTTCCAGAGGTTAGGTGTGATTAGCCTCGAGACGTCTCAGCAGAAATGGTCCTCATCTCGCCTGAAAGGAGAACCTCCTGGATTTATTCAAGTTGCGGCAGGTGCTCTCGACCTACGACGGGGCCCTCAGGACCCTCTCTGGTGGCCTCAGGAAAGGCCAGTCCCCATGCAAGTTGCACGGGACCTCTCGGGATTCCTCTCCCGTCGGTGCCGGGCCTAAGAACTTGTGTGGAGTCGGTGCCGGAACCTGAGGTTTCCTTCCAGTGCTGACATGGATTTTGGAGTACTTCTGGAGTCTCCCCAGGGAGTCAGTCCTTGTCTCGAGTGGGAGCATGCACGTGCGCTTTCCTCCCGAGCTGCCAGCAGCAGTGTCATGGTTCCCTTCGCGTGGATCAAGGGATCTGTGGCTTTCCCTCGAGGCTTTCCCAAAGGGCTGTCCCACGTGCCACCGTGGTGTGAGTCGATCCTCGTCCTGAAAGTCGAGGCAGTGTAGGGAAAAAGTTTCCCTGGAATGGACTGAGACATCTGGGGGACTCTGGGAATGGTTGCACGACCCTGGAGTTCGCTCGCCTTTCCTGTGGAGAGCGCCTCCTCTTGAGATGCGACGGGAACGCCGGGAATTCTTTCCAGACCATGCAGGGAAAGGATCCTCCTCTCGAGCTAGGAGGCGGAAACGGGGTTCCTCTAGATGTGGGCGGGACTCTCGTGCTTCCTCTCGAGTGGAGACGGGTATTGTCAGCGAACTTCTGAGTTGCAGCAAGGGTGTGAAGGACCTTTGGAAGTTCCAGAGTTTGGTGTGATTAGACTCGAGACGCCTCAGCGGAAATGGGCCTCATCTCGCCTGGAAGGGAGAACCTCCTGGATTTTCTCGAGTTGCGGCAGGTGCTCTTGACTACGACGGGGACATCAGGAACCCGCTCTGTGGCCTCAGGAAAGCCAGTCCCCATCCGAGTTGCTCGGCGGGCCTCTCGGGATTCCTCTCCTGATGCCGGGCCTAAGCCCTTGCGTGGAGTCCGGTGCACGGACAAGTAGGATCCTCTACAGGGCTGACATGGACCTTGGGGTACTTCTGGAGTCTCCCCAGGGGAGCCAGTCCTCGTCTCGAGTGGGGCATGCAAGTGCGCTTTCCTCCGAGCTTTAGCAGCAGTGTCACGCTTCCCTTCGCTTGGATCAAGGGATCTGTGGCTTTCCCTCGAGGGTTTCCCATGAGGCTTTCCACGAGGCTTTCCCACAGGGTTTCCCCCGTGCCACCATGGTGTGAGTTGATCCTCGGCTTGAAAGTCGAGGCAGTGCAGGGAAAACAGGTTTCCCTGGAATAGACTGAGACATCTGGGGGACTCTGGAAATGGTGGCATGACCCTGGAGTTCCTCTCGGCTTTCCTGTAGAGAGGGCCTCCTCTTGAGATGCGACGCAACCGCCGGGAATTCTTTCACGACGACGCAGGGAAAGGATCCCTTCTCGAGCTTGGAGGCGGAAACTGGGCTCCTCTGGATTGGGCGGGACTCTCGTGCTTCCTCTTGAGTGGAGACGGGTATGTCGGGGAACTTCTTGAGTTGCAGCAAGGGTGTGAAGGACCCTTTGGAAGTTCCAGAGGTTAGGTGTGATTAGCCTGGGGACGCCTCAGAGGAAATGGTCCTCATCTCCCCTGGAGGGGAGAACCTCCTGCATTTTCTTGAGTTGCTGCAGGTGTTCTCGCGTTACGACGGGGACCTCAGGGACCCGCTCTGGTGGCCTCAGGAAAGGCCAGTCCCCATGCGAGTTGCTCGGGGGCCTATCAGGATTCCTTTCCCATCGATGCCGGGGCCTAACACCTTGTGGGAGTCGGTGCCGGAACCTGAGAATTCCTCTCCAGTGCTGACTTGGATCTTGGGGTACTTCTGGAGTCTCCCAGGGGAGTCAGTCCTTGTCCCGAGTAAGGGCATGCACGTGTGCTTTCCTCCCGA
>NW_017217391.1:0-12562 GCF_001704415.2 Capra hircus | reverse complement strand
GAGCACAAAATTCATGAATCTGTTCCTCAAGGGGAATGATATTCTTTTTTATACAAACTTAGTTACCTGATTTATTACCTTACCTAATTGGCTCCATGTTGCTAAATCCACCCCTTACTTGTGGCAAATCTGCTAACACCTGCCTCACTGTGGGAGGGGGTCTCCCATAGAAAATTTCATAAGGACAACAACTATCGGAACGTGCGGTTACCCGTAATATGAGTAAGTCTGCCGGAAGCAAGCCCATCCATGTACAGTCAGTCTCTATGATCCATTTTGAAAGTGTCTCTTCAAGAGTTTGGTTGTTTCTTTCCACCATTCCAGAACACTGGGGCCTATATGCTGTATGTAATTTCCACTGATATTTAGAGCTTCACATACCTGTTAATTAACGCGGCTACAAAGACAGGGCCATTGTCGGATTCTATACTGGTTGGAAACCCAAGTCTGGGAATTATTTCTCAAATCAGCGAGCTACTTCGATTTTCTTTTTCAGATCAGGTAGGGAAGGCCTCTGCCCAACCGGAGAAGGTACCTACTATTCTAGTAAGTCATGATAACAGGTGACTGCCTTTGCTTCCCCGAAGGACACTCGCTTTCCCTGCATCCTGAGAACTCCACGTCTCAGCCAGTTGGAAAAGCGCTTCTTGGAGGTCATTATTCAGGGGCAACTTCCCCTGGAGCCCGGGGCCATAGGGAGCGGCTCCACACTCCAGGGAAAGGCAGAGCCACAGCCACACATCTGTCCCATCCCCTTTGCTCTGTAGGAGAGCTCTAGTGAGCCTAGGTCTGTCAGGAAAATTCTTGGCTCCTATGGGGACACATTCTATGTGTGAAACTGCATCCAGGACCTAGGGGCCACAGGGCGCCTGTTTCTCTCGGGGGCGGAGGGGTGGGGGGCCTGAAGCAGTGCGGCCCAGCAACAGCTTCCACATCCATCCAATTGCTCTTTTCTTACCTCTGATAGAACTAGCTTTGTTCCAGCCTTTGGCAATTTGGAGGCAAGCGGGCCCCACTTCCTCCCCAAGGAGGCATGGGACCTACTTTGAGTGGAAAGGCCCCTCACGGAGCTGAACCCAGGAAGGCACCCAGTCATGTCTGACACATTCCTGCATCCTGCTTCTTCATGAGCAATACCGCTATAAGCTAGGAATGTCTTTCCAAGGCTCAGAAAGGACAGGGGAGATGCATGGTGCTGCCTCTGGAATTTCGGTCCTCTGAGCAGACCTGGAGGTCTCCCCTTGAAGGAGCTAACCAGTTTCTTCCAAATACAGGCTTGCAAACACACACTGGGTGGCTGCCTCTTCTTCCCTGAAGGACGATCACTTTCCCCGCATCCTGTGAACTCTGCATCCCAGCCTGCTGGAAAAGCGCTTCTTGGAGGTCATTTTTCAGGGACAATTTTCCCTGGAGCCCGGGGCCGTAGGGAGGGCCCCATGCTCGCTGGGAAAGGCAGAGTCACATCCACAGTCTGTTCTACCCCTTTTGCCCTGTAGGAGAGCTCTAGTGAGCCTAGGTCTGTCAGGAAAATTCTTGGCTCCTATGGGGACACACCCTGTGTGTTAACCTGCATATCGGACCTAGGGGCCACAGGGCGCCTGTTCCTCTCGGGGGGGACCCTGAAGTGGTGCGGCCCAGCAACAGCCTGAACATCCATCCGATTGCTCTTTTCTTCCTTCTGATAGAGCTAGCTTTGCTTCTCGCTTTGGCATTTCGGAAGCCAGGGGGAGCCCCACCGCTGTTGTCCTGGGGTCTATTGGAGGTACCGGGTCTATTGGACCCCAGCATGGCACCCGACCCCCTCAGACACACTCCCGCAGCCTCCTTCCCCATGGGCAGGACTGTTCTGACCTAGGAATGTGTTCCCAAGGCTCAGAAAATGCAGGGAGACACACGGCCCTGACTCTGGAACTGAGGCCGTTGGAGCAGGCCTGGAGGTCTGACGTCTGAGACGCCAAACACTTGCTGCAAGATACAGGTGTGAAAACACACTCTCTGGGGCTGCCTTTCCTTCCTCCAAGGAAGAGAGCTTTTCCAGTCTCCTCCGTGCTGAGTCATACAAGGCTGGAAAGGTCTGGCTTCGAGGGCATTTCTCAGCGGCAATGGCCCCTGAGGCCCTGCACCCAGGGAGGGATCCTACCCTCCCAGGGGAAGTCAAAGCAACCTCCAAACAGCTGTTCTATCATGTTTCCTCTGCAGGAGGGAGCTAGTGAGCCCAGGTCTGTCTGGAACGTTCTTGGATCCTGCGGGGAAATCATCCTGGGAGCCCACCTGGATACCAGTCGTAGGGGCTAAAATTCGCATTTTCCTTCCTTGGAGCCCTAACGCAGTACAGCCTAGCAACTGCTTGAAAATCCATCCTGTTGCTGTTTTCTTCCCTCTGACAGAGCGAGCTTTGCTCCCCATTTTGGGATTTCAGAAGCAAGGTGGTGGCCTGCAACTCCTTGCCTGGGGTCCATTGGAGGTGCAAGGTGCCCTCGACCAGGTGACCCCAGCATGACACCTGGCCCCCTCAGACACACTCCCGCAGCCTGCTTCCCCATGGGCAGGACTGCTCTCACCTAGGAATGTGTTTGCAAGGCCAGGAAACTGCAGGGAGACACAAGGCCCTGATTCTGGCATTGAGTCTGTTGGAACAGGCCTGCAGGTCTTCTGTCTAACAAGCCAAACACTTGCTGCAAGATACAGGCCTGAAAACACACTCTTGGGCTGCCTTTCCTTCCTCCAAGGAAGAGAGTTTTCTCAGCCTCCTGTGGGCTGAGAGTCACACAGGGCTGAAAAGCACTTGCTGGGAGATTCTTTTTCATTGGCCATGGCCCCTGAGGCCCTGTGCTCAGGGAGGCTCCCTCCAGGGGCCATGGCAATGAAAAAGAATCTCCCAGCAAGTGCTTTTCAGCCCTGTGTGACTCTCAGCCCACAGGAGGCTGAGAAAACTCTCTTCCTTGGAGGAAGGAAAGGCAGCCCAAGAGTGTGTTTTCAGGCCTGTATCTTGCAGCAAGTGTTTGGCTTGTTAGACAGAAGACCTGCAGGCCTGTTCCAACAGACTCAATGCCAGAATCAGGGCCTTGTGTCTCCCTGCAGTTTCCTGGCCTTGCAAACACATTCCTAGGTGAGAGCAGTCCTGCCCATGGGGAAGCAGGCTGCGGGAGTGTGTCTGAGGGGGCCAGGTGTCATGCTGGGGTCACCTGGTCGAGGGCACCTTGCACCTCCAATGGACCCCAGGCAAGGAGTTGCAGGCCACCACCTTGCTTCTGAAATCCCAAAATGGGGAGCAAAGCTCGCTCTGTCAGAGGGAAGAAAACAGCAACAGGATGGATTTTCAAGCAGTTGCTAGGCTGTACTGCGTTAGGGCTCCAAGGAAGGAAAATGCGAATTTTAGCCCCTACGACTGGTATCCAGGTGGGCTCCCAGGATGATTTCCCCGCAGGATCCAAGAACGTTCCAGACAGACCTGGGCTCACTAGCTCCCTCCTGCAGAGGAAACATGATGAGAACAGCTGTTTGGAGGTTGCTTTGACTTCCCCTGGGAGGGTAGGATCCCTCCCTGGGTGCAGGGCCTCAGGGGCCATTGCCGCTGAGAAATGCCCTCGAAGCCAGACCTTTCCAGCCTTGTATGACTCAGCACGGAGGAGACTGGAAAAGCTCTCTTCCTTGGAGGAAGGAAAGGCAGCCCCAGAGAGTGTGTTTTCACACCTGTATCTTGCAGCAAGTGTTTGGCGTCTCAGACGTCAGACCTCCAGGCCTGCTCCAACGGCCTCAGTTCCAGAGTCAGGGCCGTGTGTCTCCCTGCATTTTCTGAGCCTTGGGAACACATTCCTAGGTCAGAACAGTCCTGCCCATGGGGAAGGAGGCTGCGGGAGTGTGTCTGAGGGGGTCGGGTGCCATGCTGGGGTCCAATAGACCCGGTACCTCCAATAGACCCCAGGACAACAGCGGTGGGGCTCCCCCTGGCTTCCGAAATGCCAAAGCGAGAAGCAAAGCTAGCTCTATCAGAAGGAAGAAAAGAGCAATCGGATGGATGTTCAGGCTGTTGCTGGGCCGCACCACTTCAGGGTCCCCCCCGAGAGGAACAGGCGCCCTGTGGCCCCTAGGTCCGATATGCAGGTTAACACACAGGGTGTGTCCCCATAGGAGCCAAGAATTTTCCTGACAGACCTAGGCTCACTAGAGCTCTCCTACAGGGCAAAAGGGGTAGAACAGACTGTGGATGTGACTCTGCCTTTCCCAGCGAGCATGGGGCCCTCCCTACGGCCCCGGGCTCCAGGGAAAATTGTCCCTGAAAAATGACCTCCAAGAAGCGCTTTTCCAGCAGGCTGGGATGCAGAGTTCACAGGATGCGGGGAAAGTGATCGTCCTTCAGGGAAGAAGAGGCAGCCACCCAGTGTGTGTTTGCAAGCCTGTATTTGGAAGAAACTGGTTAGCTCCTTCAAGGGGAGACCTCCAGGTCTGCTCAGAGGACCGAAATTCCAGAGGCAGCACCATGCATCTCCCCTGTCCTTTCTGAGCCTTGGAAAGACATTCCTAGCTTATAGCGGTATTGCTCATGAAGAAGCAGGATGCAGGAATGTGTCAGACATGACTGGGTGCCTTCCTGGGTTCAGCTCCGTGAGGGGCCTTTCCACTCAAAGTAGGTCCCATGCCTCCTTGGGGAGGAAGTGGGGCCCGCTTGCCTCCAAATTGCCAAAGGCTGGAACAAAGCTAGTTCTATCAGAGGTAAGAAAAGAGCAATTGGATGGATGTGGAAGCTGTTGCTGGGCCGCACTGCTTCAGGCCCCCCACCCCTCCGCCCCCGAGAGAAACAGGCGCCCTGTGGCCCCTAGGTCCTGGATGCAGTTTCACACATAGAATGTGTCCCCATAGGAGCCAAGAATTTTCCTGACAGACCTAGGCTCACTAGAGCTCTCCTACAGAGCAAAGGGGATGGGACAGATGTGTGGCTGTGGCTCTGCCTTTCCCTGGGAGTGTGGAGCCGCTCCCTATGGCCCCGGGCTCCAGGGGAAAGTTGCCCCTGAATAATGACCTCCAAGAAGCGCTTTTCCAACTGGCTGAGACGTGGAGTTCTCAGGATGCAGGGAAAGCGAGTGTCCTTCGGGGAAGCAAAGGCAGTCACCTGTTATCATGACTTACTAGAATAGTAGGTACCTTCTCCGGTTGGGCAGAGGCCTTCCCTACCTGATCTGAAAAAGAAAATGAAGTAGCTCGCTGATTTGAGAAATAATTCCCAGACTTGGGTTTCCAACCAGTATAGAATCCGACAATGGCCCTGTCTTTGTAGCCGCGTTAATTAACAGGTATGTGAAGCTCTAAATATCAGTGGAAATTACATACAGCATATAGGCCCCAGTGTTCTGGAATGGTGGAAAGAAACAACCAAACTCTTGAAGAGACACTTTCAAAATGGATCATAGAGACTGACTGTACATGGATGGGCTTGCTTCCGGCAGACTTACTCATATTACGGGTAACCGCACGTTCCACAGTTGTTGTCCTTATGAAATTTTCTATGGGAGACCCCCTCCCACAGTGAGGCAGGTGTTAGCAGATTTGCCACAAGTAAGGGGGTGGGATTTCACAGCAGATGGAACAATTAGGTAAGGTAATAAATCAGGTAACTAAGTTTGTATAAAAAAGAATATCATTCCCCCTTGAGGAAACAGATTCATGTGCTCAGTGATCAGGTGTGGCTCAATGACTGGAAACACAATTCCTTGGCCTGACATCGGAAAGTCCTTCCTCTATACTTTTAGCCACAATTCTGAAAGAGATGGGAATACCAGACCACCTAACCTGCCTCTTGAGAAATCTGATGAAGTCAGGAAGCAACAGTTAGAGCAGGACATGGAACAATAGACTGGTTCCAAAAAGGAAAAGGAGTATATCAAGCTGTATATTGTCAACCTGCTTATTTAACTTCTATGCAGAGTACATCATGAAAAATGCTGGGATGGAAGATACATAAGCTGGAATCAAGATTGCGGTAGAAATATCAATCAACTTAGATATGCAGATGACACCACCATTATGGCAGAACGTGAAGAGGAACGGTATGTCGGGGAACTTCTTGAGTTGCAGCAAGGTGTGAAGGACCCTTTGGAAGTTCCAGAGGTTAGGTGTGGTTAGTCTCGAGATGCCTCAGCGAAATGGGCCTCATGGCCCTGGGGAGGCTCCTGGATATTCCCGAGTTTCAGCAGGTGCTCTCGAGTTTACGACGGGATTCAGGGACCCGCTCTGGCGGCCGCAGGAAAGGCCAGTTATCATGCGTGTTGCTAGGGGGCCTCTCGTGATTCCTCTCCGTCGATGCCGGGGCCTAAGACCTTGTGTGGAGTCGGGGGAAGCTGAGGATTCCTCTCCAGTGCTGACATGGATTTTGGGGTACTTCTGGAGTCTCCACAAAGGAGTCAGGCCTCGTCTCGAGTGGGGGCATGAGCGTGCCCTTTCCTCCCATGCTGTAGCAGCAGTGTCACGCTTCCCTTGCGTGGACCAAGGGATCTGTGGCTTTCCCTCGAGTCTTTCCCACAGGGCTGTCCCACGTGTCACGGTGGTGTGAGTCGATCCTCGGCGTGAAAGCCGAGGCAGTGCAGGGAAAACAGGTTCCTGTGGAACGGACTGAGATATCTGGGGGAGTCTTGGAATGGTGGCACGACCCTGCAGTTCCTCTCCCTTTCCTTTGGAGAGCGCCTCCTCTTGAGATGCGATGGGAATGCCGGGAATTCTTTCCCGACAAGCAGGGAAAGGATCCGTCCTCTCGAGCTACGAGCCGGAAACGGAGCTCCTCTGGATGTGGCCGGGACCTCGTGCTTCCTCTTGAGTGGAGACGGGTATGTCGGGGAACTTCTTGAGTTGCAGCATGGCTGTGAAAGACTCTTTGGAAGTTCCAGAGGTCAAGTGTGATTAGCCTCGAGACACCTCAGTGGAAACGGGCCTCATCTCGCCTGCAGGGGAGAACCTCCTGGATTTTACCGAGTTGCGGCAGGTGCTCTTGACTTACGACGGGGACCTCATGGACCCGCTCTGGTGACCTCAGGAAAGGCCAGTCCCCATGCGAGTTGCTAGGGGCCTGTCGCTGTTCCTCTCCCGTCGATGCCAGGGCCTAAGACCTTGTGTGGAGTCGGGCCGGAACCTGAGGATTCCTCTCCAGGGCTGACATGGATCTTGGGGTACTTCTGGAGTCTCCCCAGGGGAGTCAGTCCTCGTCTCGAGTGGGGCATGCACGTGCGCTTTCCTCCCGAGCTGTAGCAGCAGTGTCACGCTTCCCTCGCGGGATCAAGGGATCTGTGGGCTTTCCCACGAGGCTTTCCCACAGGGCTGTCCCACGTGCCACCGTGGTGTGAGTCGATCCTCGGCTGAAAGTCGAGGCAGTGCAGGGAAAACAGGTTTCCTGAAATGGACTGAGACATCTGGGGGACTCTGGAATGGTGGCACGACCCTGGAGTTCCTCTCGCCTTTCCTGTGGAGAGCGCCTCTCTTGAGATGCGACGGGAACGCTTTTTCCGAAAGCAGGAAAGGATCCCTCCTCTCGAGCTAGGAGGCGGAAACGGGGCTCCTCTGGATGTGGGCGGGACTCTCGTGCTTCCTCTCGAGTGGAGACGGGTATGTCGGGGAACTTCTTGAGTTGCAGCAAGGACCCTTTGAAGTTCCAGAGTTTTAGGTGTGATTAGCCTCGAGACGCCTCAGCGGAAATGGGCCTCATCTCGCCTGGAGGGGAGAACCTCCTGGATTTTCTCGAGTTGCGGCAGGTGCTCTCGACTTACGACGGGACCTCAGGGACCCGCTCTGGTGGCCTCAGGAAAGGCCAGTCCCCCAGTTGCTCGGGGCCTCTCGGGATTCCTCTCCCGTCGATGCCGGGCCTAAGACCTTGTGTGGAGTCGTGCCGGAACCTGAGGATTCCTCCAGTGCTGACATGGATCTTGGGTACTTCTGGAGTCTCCCCAGGGGAGTCAGTCCTCGTCTCGAGTGGGGGCATGCACGTGCGCTTTCCTCCCGAGCTGTAGCAGCAGTGTCACGCTTCCCTTCGCGTGGATCAAGGGATCTGTGGCTTTCCCTCGAGGCTTTCCCACAGGCTTTCCCACGAGGCTTTCCCACGAGGCTTTCCCACAGGGCTGTCCCACGTGCCACCGTGGTGTGAGTCGATCCTCGGCTTGAAAGTCGAGGCAGTGCAGGGAAAACAGGTTTCCCTGGAATGGACTGAGACATCTGGGGGACTCTGGGAATGGTGGCACGACCCTGGAGTTCCTCTCGCCTTTCCTGTGGAGAGCGCCTCCTCTTGAGATGCGACGGGAACGCCGGGAATTCTTTCCCGACCACGCAGGGAAAGGATCCCTCCTCTCGAGCTAGGAGGCGGAAACGGGGCTCCTCTGGATGTGGGCGGGACTCTCGTGCTTCCTCTCGAGTGGAGACGGGTATGTCGGGGAACTTCTTGAGTTGCAGCAAGGGTGTGAAGGACCCTTTGGAAGTTCCAGAGGTTAGGTGTGATTAGCCTCGAGACGCCTCAGCGGAAATGGGCCTCATCTCGCCTGGAGGGAGAACCTCCTGGATTTTCTCGAGTTGCGGCAGGTGCTCTCGACTTACGACGGGGACCTCAGGGACCCGCTCTGGTGGCCTCAGGAAAGGCCAGTCCCCATGCGAGTTGCTCGGGGGCCTCTCGGGATTCCTCTCCCGTCGATGCCGGGCCTAAGACCTTGTGTGGAGTCGGTGCCGGAACCTGAGGATTCCTCTCCAGTGCTGACATGGATCTTGGGTACTTCTGGAGTCTCCCCAGGGGAGTCAGTCCTCGTCTCGAGTGGGGCATGCACGTGCGCTTTCCTCCCGAGCTGTAGCAGCAGTGTCACGCTTCCCTTCGCGTGGATCAAGGGATCTGTGGCTTTCCCTCGAGGCTTTCCCACGGGGCTTTCCCACAGGGCTGTCCCACGTGCCACCGTGGTGTGAGTCGATCCTCGGCTTGAAAGTCGAGGCAGTGCAGGGAAAACAGGTTTCCCTGGAATGGACTGAGACATCTGGGGGACTCTGGGAATGGTGGCACGACCCTGGAGTTCCTCTCGCCTTTCCTGTGGAGAGCGCCTCCTCTTGAGATGCGACGGGAACGCCGGGAATTCTTTCCCGACACGCAGGGAAAGGATCCCTCCTCTCGAGCTAGGAGCGGAAACGGGCTCCTCTGGATGTGGGCGGGACTCTCGTGCTTCCTCTCGAGTGGACGGGTATGTCGGGGAACTTTGAGTTGCAGCAAGGGTGTGAAGGACCCTTTGGAAGTTCCAGAGGTTAGGTGTGATTAGCCTCGAGACGCCTCAGCGGAAATGGGCCTCATCTCGCCTGGAGGGAGAACCTCCTGGATTTTCTCGAGTTGCGGCAGGTGCTCTCGACTTACGACGGGGACCTCAGGGACCCTCTGGTGGCCTCAGGAAAGGCCAGTCCCCATGCGAGTTGCTCGGGGCCTCTCGGGATTCCTCTCCCGTCGATGCCGGGCTAAGACCTTGTGTGGAGTCGGTGCCGGAACCTGAGGATTCCTCTCCAGTGCTCATGGATCTTGGGGTACTTCTGGAGTCTCCCCAGGGGAGTCAGTCCTCGTCTCGAGTGGGGCATGCACGTGCGCTTTCCTCCGAGCTGTAGCAGCAGTGTCACGCTTCCCTTCGCGTGGATCAAGGGATCTGTGGCTTTCCCTCGAGGCTTTCCCACGAGGCTTTTTCCCACAGGGCTGTCCCACGTGCCACCGTGGTGTGAGTCGATCCTCGGGAAAGTCGAGCAGTGCAGGGAAAACAGGTTTCCCTGGAATGGACTGAGACATCTGGGGACTCTGGCGACCGGAAGAGCGCCTCCAGATGTTCTTTCCTCCAGAGGTGGAAAGTTAAAAAAAGGGTGCTGCAACTCAAGAAGTCTCCACTCGAGATTCCAGAGGAGCCCGTTTCCGCCTCGAGAGGAGGGATCCTTTCCCTGCGTGTCGGGAAAGAATTCCATCTCAGGAGGCGCTCTCCACAGGAAAGGCGAGAGGAACTCCAGGTCGTGCCACCATTCCCAGAGTCCCCCAGATGTCTCAGTCCATTCCAGGGAAACCTGTTTTCCCTGCACTGCCTCGACTTTCAAGCGAGGATCGACTCACACCACGGTGGCACGTGGGACAGCCCTGTGGGAAAGCCTCCCTCGTGGGAAAGCCTCGAGGGAAAGCCACAGATCCCTTGATCCACGAAGGGAAGCGTGACACTGCTGCTACAGCTCGGAGGAAAGCGCACGTGCATGCCCCCACTCGAGACGAGGACTGACTCCCCTGGGGGACTCCAGAAGTACCCAAGATCCATGTCAGCACTGGAGAGGAATCCTCAGGTTCCGGACTCCACACAAGGTCTTAGGCCCGGCATCGACGGGAGAGGAATCCCGAGAGGCCCCCGAGCAACTCGCATGGGGACTGGCCTTTCCTGAGGCCACCAGAGCGGGTCCCTGAGGTCCCCGTCGTAAGTCGAGAGCACCTGCCGCAACTCGAGAAAATCCAGGAGGTTCTCCCCTCCAGGCGAGATGAGGCCCATTTCCGCTGAGGCGTCTCGAGGCTAATCACACCTAACCTCTGGAACTTCCAAAGGGTCCTTCACACCCTTGCTGCAACTCAAGAAGTTCCCCGACATACCCGTCTCCACTCGAGAGAAGCACGAGAGTCCCGCCCACATCCAGAGGAGCCCCGTTTCCGCCTAGCTCGAGAGGAGGGATCCTTTCCCTGCGTGGTCGGGAAAGAATTCCCGGCGTTCCCGTCGCATCTCAAGAGGAGGCGCTCTCCACAGGAAAGGCGAGAGGAACTCCAGGGTCGTGCCACCATTCCCAGAGTCCCCCAGATGTCTCAGTCCATTCCAGGGAAACCTGTTTTCCCTGCACTGCCTCGACTTTCAAGCCGAGGATCGACTCACACCACGGTGGCACGTGGACAGCCCTGTGGAAAGCCGTGGGAAAGCCTCGAGGAAAAGCCACAGATCCCTTGATCCACGCGAAGGGAAGCGTGACACTGCTGCTACAGCTCGGAGGAAAGCGCACGTGCATGCCCCCACTCGAGAGGACTGACTCCCCTGGGGAGACTCCAGAAGTACCCCAAGATCCATGTCAGCACTGGAGAGGAATCCTCAGGTTCCGGCACCGACTCCACACAAGGTCTTAGGCCCGGCATCGACGGGAGAGGAATCCCGAGAGGCCCCAGCAACGCATGGGGACTGGCCTTTCCTGAGGCCACCAGAGCGGGTCCCTGAGGTCCCTCGTAAGTCGAGAGCACCTGCCGCAACTCGAGAAAATCCAGGAGGTTCTCCCCTCCAGGCGAGATGAGGCCCATTTCCGCTGAGGCGTCTCGAGGCTAATCACACCTAACCTCTGGAACTTCCAAAGGGTCCTTCACACCCTTGCTGCAACTCAAGAAGTTCCCCGACATACCCGTCTCCACTCGAGAGGAAGCACGAGAGTCCCGCCCACATCCAGAGGAGCCCCGTTTCCGCCTCCTAGCTCGAGAGGAGGGATCCTTTCCCTGCGTGGTCGGAAAGAATTCCCGGCGTTCCCGTCGCATCTCAAGAGGAGGCGCTCTCCACAGGAAAGGCGAGAGGAACTCCAGGGTCGTGCCACCATTCCAGAGTCCCCAGATGTCTCAGTCCATTCCAGGGAAACCTGTTTTCCCTGCACTGCCTCGACTTTCAAGCCGAGGATCGACTCACACCACGGTGGCACGTGGGGACAGCCCTGTGGGAAAGCCTCGTGGAAAAAGCCTCGAGGGAAAGCCACAGATCCCTTGATCCACGCGAAGGGAAGCGTGACACTGCTGCTACAGCTCGGGAGGAAAGCGCACGTGCATGCCCCACTCGAGACGAGGACTGACTCCCCTGGGGAGACTCCAGAAGTACCCCAAGATCCATGTCAGCACTGGAGAGGAATCCTCAGGTTCCGCACCGACTCCACACACAAGGTCTTAGGCCCGGCATCGACGGGAGAGGAATCCCGAGAGGCCCCGAGCAACTCGCATGGGGACTGGCCTTTCCTGAGGCCACCAGAGCGGGTCCCTGAGGTCCCCGTCGTAAGTCGAGAGCACCTGCCGCAACTCGAGAAAATCCAGGAGGTTCTCCCCTCCAGGCGAGATGAGGCCCATTTCCGCTGAGGCGTCTCGAGGCTAATCACACCTAACTCTGGAACTTCCAAAGGGTCCTTGCTGCAACTCAAGAAGTTCCCCGACATACCCGTCTCCACTCGAGAGGAAGCACGAGAGTCCCGCCCACATCCAGAGGAGCCCCGTTTCCGCCTCTAGCTCGAGAGAGGGATCCTTTCCTGCGTGTCGGAAAGAATTCGGCGTTCCCGTCGCATCTCAAGAGGAGGCTCTCCACAGGAAAGGCGAGAGGAACTCCAGGGTCGTGCCACCATTCCAGAGTCCCCCAGATGTCTCAGTCCATTCCAGGAAACCTGTTTTCCCTGCACTGCCTCGACTTTTCAAGCCGAGGATCGACTCACACCACGGTGGCACGTGGGACAGCCCTGTGGGAAAGCCTCGTGGGAAAGCCACAGATCCTTGATCCACGCCGGGAAGCGTGACACTGCTGCTACAGCTCGGGAGGAAAGC
>NW_017217390.1:0-12563 GCF_001704415.2 Capra hircus | reverse complement strand
CTAAGACCTTGTGTGGATTCGGTGCCGCCGAACCTGAGGATTCCTCTCCAGTGCTGACATGGATCTTGGGGTACTTCTGGAGTCCCCCCAGTGGTGTCAGTCCTCGTCTCGAGTGGGGCCATGCACGTGCGCTTTCCTCGCGAGCTGTAGCAGCAGTGTCATGCCTCCCGTTCGCGTGGATCAAGTAATCTGCGGCTTTCCCACGAGGCTTCCCACAGGGCTGTCCCACGTGCCACTGTGGTGTGAGTCGATCCTCGGCATGAAAGTCGAGGCACTGCAGGGAAAACAGGTTTCCCTGGAATGGACTGAGACATCTGGGGGTCTCTGGGAATGGTGGCACGACCCTGGAGTTCCTCTCGCCTTTCCTGTGGAGAGCGCCTCCTCTTGAGTTGCGACGGAAACACCGAGAATTTTTTACCGAACACGCAGGGAAAGGATCCGTTCACTCGAGCTAGGAGGCGTAAATGGGGCTCCTCTGCATGAGGGCGGGACAACTCGTACTTCCTCCGAGTGGAGACGGGTATGTCGGGGAACTTCTTGAGATGCAGCAAGGGTGTGAAGGACCCTTTGGAAGTTCCAGAGGTTAGGTGTGATTAACCTCGAGACGCCTCAGCGGAAATGGGCCTCTTCTAGCCTGGAGGGGAGAACCTCCTGGATTTTCTCAATTTGCGGCAGGTGCTCTCGACTTACGACAGGGACCTCAGGGACCCGCTCTGGTGGCCTCACGAAAGGCCAGTCCCCATGCGAGTTGCTCGGGGTCCTCTCGGGTTTCCTCTCCCGGCGAAGCCGGGGCCTAAGATCTTATGTGGAGTCTGTGGCAAAACCTGAGAATTCCTCTCCATTGATGACATGGATCTTGGGGTACTTCTGAAGTCTCCCCAGGGGAGTGAGTCCTCCTCTAAGTGGTTGCATGCACGTGCGCTTTCCTCCCGAGCTGTAGCAGCAGTGTCACGCTTCCCTTCGCGTGGATCTAGGGATCTGTGGCTTTCCCTCGAGGCTTTCCCGGGACGCTTTCCCACGACGCTTTCCCACCAGGCTTTCCCACAAGGCTTTCCCACAGTGATGTCCCACATGCCACCGTGGTGTCAGTCGAACCTCAGTTTGAAAGTCGAGGCCGTGCCGGGGAAACAGGCTTCCATGGAATGGACTGAGACATCTGGGGGACCATAGGAATGGTGGCACGACCCTGGAGTTCCTCTCGCCTTTCCTGTGGAGAGTGCCCCCTCTTGAGATGTGACGGGAACACCGGGAATTCTTTTCCGAACACGCAGGGAAAGGATCCCTCCTGTCGGGCTAGGATGCGGAAACAGGACTCCTCTGGATGTGGGCGGGACTCTCGTGCTTTCTCTCGAGTGGAGACGGGTATGTCGGGGAACTTCTTGAGTTGCAACAAGGGTGTGAAGGGCCCTTTGGAAGGTCCAGAGGTTAGGTGTGATTAGCCTCGAGTCGCCTCTGCGGAAATGGGCCTCATCTCACCTGGAGGGAAGAACCTCCTGGATTTTCTCGAGTTGCGGCAGGTGCTCTCGACTTACAACGGTGACCTCAGGGACCCGCTCTGGTGTCCTCAGGATAGGCCAGTCCCCATGCGAGTTGCTCGGGGACCTCTCGGGATTCCCCTCCGGTCCATGCCGGGGCCTAAGATCTTGTGTGGAATCTGTTCGGGAACCTGAGGATTCCTCTCCAGGGCTGACATGGATCTTGGGATAATTCTGGAGTCTCCCCAGGGGAGTCAGTCCTCGTCTCGAGTGGGGAGATGCACGTGCGCTTTCCTCCCGAGCTGTAGCAGCAGTGTCACGCTTCCCTTCGCGTGGATCAAGGGACCTAGGCTTTCCTTCGAGCCTTTCCCACGAGGCTTTCACACGAGGCTTTCCCACAAGGCTGTCCCACGTGCCACCGTGGTGGGAGTCGATCCTCGGCTTGAAAGTCGAGGCAGTGCAGGGAAAACAGATTTCCCTGGAATGGACTGAGACATCTGGGGGACTCAGGGAATGGAGGCACGACCCTGGAGTTCCTCTCGCCTTTCCTGTGGAGAGCGCCTCCTCTTGAGATGCGACGGAAACGCCTGGAATTCTTTCTCGACCACACAGGGAAAGGATCCGTCCTCTCGAGCTAGGAGGCGGATACGGGACTCCTCTGGATGTGGGCGGGACTCTCGTGCTTCCTCTCGAGTGGAGACGTTTATGTCAGGGAAATTCTTCAGTTGCAGCAACGGTGTGAAGGATCCTTTGGAAGTTCCAGAGGTTAGGTGTGATTAGCCTCGAGACGCCTCAGCGGAAATGGGCCTCATCTCGCCTGGAGGGGAGAACCTCCTGGATTTTCTCGAGGTGCGGCAGGTGCTCTCGACTTACGAAGGGGAACTCAGGCACCCGCTACGGTGGCCTCAGGAAAGGCCAGACCCATGCGAGTTGCTCGGGGGCCTCTCGGGATTCCTCTCCCGTCGATGCCGGGGCTTAAAACCTTGTGTGGAGTCGGTGCCGAAACCTGAGGATTCCTCTCCAGTGCCGACATGGATCTTGGGGTACTTCTGGAGTCTCCCCAGGGGAGTCTGTCCTCGTCTCGAGTGGGGGCCTGAACGTGCGCTTTCCTCTCGAGCTGTAGCAACAGTGTCACGCTTCCCTTCGCTTGGATCTAGGGATCTGTGGCTTTCCCTCGAGGCTGTACCGGGAGGCTTTTTCACGAGGCATTCCCACAAGGCTATACCACGTGCCACCGTGGTGTGAGTCAATCCTCGGCTTGAAAGTCGATGCAGTGAAGGGAAAACAGGTTTCCCTGGAATGGACTGAGATATCTGGGGTCTCTGGGAATGGTGGCACGACCCTGGAGTTCCTCTAGCCTTTCCTGTGGAAAGCGCCTCCTCTTGAAATGCAACGGGAACGCCGGAAATTCATTCCCGACCACCAGGGAAAGGATCCCTCATCTCGAGCTAGGAGGCAGAAACGGGTCTTCTCTGGATGTGGGCGGGACTCTCGTGCTTCCTCTCAAGTGGAGACGGGTATGTCGGGGAACTTTTTGAGTTGCAGCAAGGGTTTGAAAGACACTTTGGAAGTTCCAGAGGTTAGGTGTGATTTGCCTGGAGACGCCTCAGCGGAAATGGGCCTCATCTCGCCTGGAGGGGAGAACCTCCTGGATTTTCTCGAGTTGCGGCAGGTGCTCTCGACTTACGACGGGGACCTCAGGGACCCGCTCTGGTAGCCTCAGGAAAGGACAGGCCCATGCGAGTTGCTCGGGGGGTTCTTGGGATTCCTCTCCCGTCGATGCTGGGGCTTAAGACCTTGTGTGGAGTCGGTGCCGGTACCTGAGGATTCCTGTCCAGTGCCAAAATGGATCTTGGGGTACTTCTGGAGTCTCCCCAGGGGAGTCAGTCCTCGTCTCGAGTAGGGGCATGTACGTGCACTTTCCTCCCGAGCTGTAGCAGCAGTGTCATGCTTCCCTTCGCGTGGATCAAGGGATCTGTGGCTTTCCCTCGAGGCTTTCCCACGAGGCTTTCCCCCGAGGCTTTCCCACAGGGCTGTCCCACGTGCTACCGTGGTGTGAGTCGATCCTCGGCTTGAAATTCGAGGCAGGGCAGGGAAAAACGTTTTCCCTGGAATGGACTGAGACATCTGGGGGACTCTGGGAATTGTGGCACGACCCTGGAGTTCCTCTCGCCTTTCCTGTGGAGAGCGCCTCCTCTTGAGTTGTGCCGGGAACGCCGGGAATTCTTTCCCGACCACCCAGGGAAAGGATTCCTCCTCTCGATCTAGGAGGCGGATCGGGACTCCTATGGATGTGGGCGGAACTCTCGTGCTTCCTCTCGAGTGGAGACTGGTATGTTGGGGAAATTCTTGAGTTGCAGCAATGGTGTGAAGGACCCTTTGGATATCCCAGAATTTAGGTGTGATTAACCTCGAGAAGCCTCAGCGGAAATGGGCCTCATTTCGCCTGGAGGGGAAAACCTGGATTTTCTCGACTTGAGGCAGGTGCTCTCCACTTACGACTGGGACCTCAGGGACCCGCTCTGGTGGCCTCAGGAAAAGCCTGTCCCCAAGCGAGTTGCTCGGGGGCCTCTCGGGATTCCTCTCCCGTCGCTACCGGGACTTAAGTCCTTGTGTGGAGTCGGTGCCGGAACGTGAGGATTCCTCTCCAGTGCCGACATTGATCTTGGGGTACTTCTGGAGTCTCCCCAGGGGAGTCAGTCCTCGTCTCGAGTGGGGTCATGAACGTGTGCTTTCCTCCAGAGCTGTAGCAGCAGTGTCACCCTTCCCTACGTGTTGATCAAGGGATCTGTGGCTTTTGCTCGAGGCTTTCCCACGAGGCTTTCCCACAAGTCTGTTCCACGTGCCACCGTGGTGTGAGTCGATCCTCGGCTTGAAAGTCGACGCAGTGCAGGGAAAACAGGTTTCCCTGGAATGGACTGAGACATTTGGGGTCTCTGGGAATGGTGGCACGGCCCTGGAGTTCCTCTCGCCTTTCCTATGGAAAGCGCTTCCTCTTGAAATGCGACGGGAACGCCGGGAATTCTTTCCCAACCACGCAGGGAAAGGATCCCTCCTCTCGAGCTAGGAGGCGGAAACGGGGCTCCTCTGGATGTGGGCGGGACTCTCGTGCTTCCTCTCCAGTGGAGACGGGTATGTCGGGAAACTTCTTGAGTTGCAGCAAGGGTCTGAGGGACCCTTTGGAAGTTCCAGAGGTTAGGTGTGATTAGCCTCGAGACGCCTCAGCGGAAATGGGCCTCATCTCGCCTTGAGGGGAGAATCTCTTGGATTTTCTCGAGTTGCGGCAGGTGCTCTCGACTTACGGCGGGGACCTCAGGGATCCGCTGTGGTGGCCTCAGGAAAGGCCAGACTCCATGCGAGTTGCTCCGGGGCCTCCCGGGATTCCTCTCCCGTCGATGCCGGGGCTTAAGACCTTGTGTGGAGTCGGTGCCGGAACCTGAGGATTCCTCTCCAGTGCTGACATGGATCTTGGGGTACTTCTGGAGTCTCCCCAGGGGAGTCAGTCCTCGTCTCGAGTGGGGGCCTGCACGTGCGCTTTCCTCACGAGCTGTAGCAGCCGTGTCACGCTTCCCTTCGCTTGGATCAAGGGATCTGTGGCTTTCCCTCGAGGCTTTCCCACGAGGCTTTCCCACGAGGCTTTCCCACAGGGCTGTCCCACGTGCCACCGTGTTGTGAGTCGATCCTCGGCTTGAACGTCAAGCAGTGAAGGGAATACAGGTTTCCCTGGAATGGACTGAGACATCTGGGGGACTCTGGGAATGGTGGCACGACCCTGGAGTTCCTCTCGCCTTTCCTGTGGAGAGCCCCTCCTCTTGAGATGTGACGGGAACGCCGGGAATTCTTTCCCGACCACGCAGGGAAAGGATCCCTCCTCTCGAGCTAGGAGGCGGAAACGGGGCTCCTCTGCATGAGGGCGGGACTCTCGTGCTTCCTCTCGAGTGGAGACGGGTATGTCGCGGAACTTCTTGAGTTGCAGCAAGGTTGTTAAGGACCCTTTGGAAGTTCCAGAGGTTAGGAGTGACTAGCCTCGAGACGCCTCAGCGGAAATGGGCCTCATCTCGCCTGGAGGGGAAAACCTCCTGGATTTCCTCGAGTTGCGGCAGGTGCTCTCGACTTAAGACGGGGACCTCAGGGACACGCTCTGGTGGCCTCAGGAAAGGCCAGTCCCCATGCGAGTTGCTTGGGAGCCTCTCGGGATTCCTCTCCCGTCGATGCCGGGGCTTAAGACCTTGTGTGGAGTCAGTGCCAGAACGTGAGGATTCCTCTCCAGTGCTGACATGGATCTTGGGGTACTTCTGGAGTCTACCGAGGTGAGTCAGTCCTCGTCTCGAGTGGGTTCATGCAGGTGTGCTTTCCTTCAGAGCCGAAGCAGCAGTGTCTCGCTTCCCTACGCGTTGATCAAGGGATCTGTGGCTTTTGCTCGAGGCTTTCCCACGAGGCTTTCCCACGAGGCTTTCCCACAAGGCTGTTCCACGTACCACCGTGGTGTGAGTCGATCCTCGGCTTGAAAGTCGAGGCAGTGCAGGGAAAACAGGTTTCCCTGGAATGGACTGAGACATCTGGGGACTCTGGGAATGGTGGCACGACCCTGGAGTTCCTCTCGCCTTTCCTGTGGAGAGCGCCTCCTCTTGAGATGCGACAGGAAAGCCAGGAATACTTTCCCGACCACGCAGGGAAAGGATCCCTCCTCTCGAGCTAGGAGGAGGAAACGGGGCTCCTCTGGATGTGGGCGGGACTCTCGTGCTTCCTCTCGACTGCAGACGGTTATGTCGGGGAACTTGTTGAGTTGCAACAATGGTGTGAAGGACCCTTTGTAGGTTCCAGAGTTTAGGTGTGATAAGCCTCGAGACGCCTCAGCGAAAATGGGCCTCATCTCGCCTGGAGGGGAGAACCTCCTGGATTTTCTCGAGTTGCGGCAGGTGCTCTCGACTTACGACGGGGACCTCAGGGACCCGCTCTGGTGGCCTCAGGAAAGGCCAGTCCCCATGGGAGAAGCTCGGGGGCCTCTCGGGATTCCTCTCCCGTCGATGCTGGGGCCTAAGACGTTGTGTGGAGTCCGTGCCGGAACCTGAGGATTCCTCTCCAGTGCTGACATGGATCTTGGGGTACTTCTGGAGTCTCCCCAGGGGAGTCAGTCAACGTCTCGAGTGGGGGCATGCACGTGCGCTTTCCTCCCGATCTGTAGCAGCAGTGTCACCCTTCCCTTTGCATGGATCAAGGGATCTGTGGCTTTTCCTCGAGGCTTTCCCATGAGACTTTCCCACGAGGCTTTCCCACAGGGCTGTCCCACGTGCCACCGTGGTGTGAGTCGATCCTCGGCTTGAAAGTCGAGGCAGTGCAGGGAAAAACAGGTTTCCCTGGAATGGCCTGAGATATCTGGGGGACTCTGGGAATGGTGGAACGACCCTGGAGTTCCTCAAGCCTTTCCTGTGTAAAGCGTCCCCTCTTGAGATGCGACGGGAACGCTGGGAATTCTTTCCCGACCACGCAGGGAAAGGATCCCTCCTTTCGAGCTATGAGGCGGAAACGGGGCTCCTCTGGATGTTGGCGGGACTCCCGTGCTTCCTCTCGAGTGGAGACGGGTATGTCGGGAAACTTCTTCAGTTGCAGCAAGGGTGTGAAGGACCCTTTTGAAGTTCCAGAGTTTAGGTGTGATTAGCCTCGAGACGCCTCAGCGGAAATGGGCCTCATCTCGCCTGGAGGGGAGAACCTCCTGGATTTTCTCGAGTTGTGGCAGTTGCTCTCGACTTACCACGGGGACCTCAGGGACCCGCTCTGCTGGCCTCAGGAAAGTCCAGTCCCCATGCGAGTTGCTTGGAGGCCTCTCGGGATTCCTCTCCCGACGATGCCTGGGCCTAAGACCTTGTGTGGAGTCGGTGCCGGAACATGAGGATTCCTCTCCAGTGCTGACATGGATCTTGGGGTACTTCTGGAGTCTCCCCAGGTGAGTCAGTCTCGTCTCGAGTGGGGGCCTGCACGTGGGCTTTCCCCTCGAGCTGTAGCAGCAGTGTCACTCTTCCCTTGGCGTCGATTAAGGGATCTGTGGTTTTCCCACGAGGCTTTCCCACGAGGCTTTCCCACAGGGCTCTCCCACATGCCACAGTGGTGTGAGTCGATCCTCGGCTTGAAAGTCGAGGCAGTGCAGAGAAAACAGGTTTCCCTGGAATGAACTGAGACATCTGGGTGACTCTGGGAATGGTGGCACGACCCTGGAGTTCCTCTCGCCTTTACTGTGCAGAGTGCCTCCTCTTGAGACGCGACGGGAACGCCGGGAATTCTTTCCCGACCACGCAGGGAAATATCCCTGCTCTCGAGCTATGAGGCGGAAATGGGGCTCCTCTGGATGTGGGCGGGACTCTCGTGCTTCCTATCGAGTGGAGACGGGTATGTCGGGGAACTTCTTGTGTTGCAGCAAGGGTGTGAAGGACCCTTTGGAAGTTCCAGAGTTTAGGTGTGATTAGCCTCGAGAGCCGCAGCGGAAATGAGCCTCATCTCGCCTGGAGGGGAGAACCTCCTGGATTTTCTCGAGTTGCGGCAGGTGCTCTCGACTTACGACGGGGACGTCAGGGACCCGCTCTGGTGGCCTCAGGAAAGGCCAGTCCGCATGCGAGTTGCTCGGGGGCCTCTCAGGATTCCTCTCCCGTCGATGCCGGGGCCTAAGGCTGCCGGGAGCCAGTGTGAGGAAGCCCGCCTGTGACAAGGTTATGAGGAAGGAAACTCACATACGCAAGGCGTGCTCAGCCTTCAGGGACCCCTCTGGAAATTTTTAAGCATGTACGCCAACAAAAATCTGCCGGTTTTTGTGCTCTGCTTTTTCACTCTTCTGACCTTTTCTGGAAAAAGTCAATTCACGGCGTTATTCTTCTGCATTTGAAAGAGTGTTTCATTCCAAAAACCCTCTGATGGCTTTCTAGCCTGCCTGTAGGACTCGTACAGCTGCGCTTGTGATTGTTTGAGGCCTCCTGACCGCAGGAGGCACAGGAAGCTTAAAACATCCTGGAATGCAGGAGCTTCCGAGGAGTCAGAATCTTTAGAATAGGACTGATTAAAAGTTTCATTTTTTGGGTCAATGCTTGCTGCCAAATTTTCATATCCTTTATTTTTAGATATAGTTGGTATGTGAAAAACAAGTAGTAGACCTGGTATTAGCAACATTAGATCTTTCAGTTAAGTACCTTCTTTGTTATAACCCACTGCACCTTTGTTCTATAGAGATGTAACTTTAATGCTTTAAGGAGATGCAGATTAAAGAAAAACACTTCAGGGGAAACAAAATTAACATTCATTAAGGAAGAGAGCCAAAAAGTGTTAACAAGCCTCTTGGCCAGAAGATAATGTAAATCACCTGAAACCTTTTGTATACAAAATGATATACAGAAAGAATCTGGGTTGCGAACACTACATAATTTTGGGTTATCCATTGATCTCCATGTATTATCAAAAGTATAAAAGACCTTCTGAACAATAAAGGAGGAGGCCAGGGGCCGGGGGCCAGTTTCTCGGACCAGCTTCTCGAACTAGTCTCTCAGCCTGGTTTCTTGGGACTCTGGCTCCCCCCGTGTCTTTCTCGCTCTTTCTTCTTCTCTACCTTTCCTTCTCTCTGCTCTTTACTATAACTTCAGGCTGAATCTCCACTTGGAGTGCGGAGGCTCGCCAGGTCTACTTACTTTCCCTGGCTGTTAAGACCCGCACGAAAGGGAGCTTAAGGCGAGACACCCTTAGATATTCAAGCAGGCGCCGGTGGCCCAACGTAGGTGGTGCAAATTCCTTGTCTGGAATTTTATTTGGACGTCCGCGTAAACCAAGCTATTCAGCCCTCCTCCTCCACTTAATCTTCTTACTACACTATAGTTTCCTAATCTAATCTTACATTAATAAATAAACAAGTCTTTCCACGCCAACGCCGTCCACCCTTCGAATTCCCTGGATCCACCGGGGCTGGACCCTGGCATAAGACCTTGTGTGGAGTCAGTGCCGGAACCTGAGGATTCCTCTCCAGTGCTGACATGGATCTTGGGGTACTTCTGGAGTCTCCCCAGGGGAGTCAGTCCTCGTCTCGAGTGGGGGAATGCTGGTGCGTTTCCTCCCGAGCTGTAACAGCAGTGTCACACTTCCCTTCGCGTGGATCAAGGCATCTGTGGCTTTCCCTCGAGGCTTTCCCACGAGGCTTTCCCACAGGGCAGTCCCACGTGCCACCGTGATGTGAGTCGATTCTCGGCTTGAAAAGTCGAGGCAGTGCAGGGAAAACAGGTTTCCCTGGAATGGACTGAGATATCTGGGGGACTCTGGGAATGGTGACACGACCCTGGAGTTCCTCTCGCCTTTCCTGTGGAGAGCGCCTCCTCTTGAGATGCGACGGGAACGCCAGGAATTCTTTCCCGACCACGCAGGCAAAGGATCCCTCCTCTCGAGCTAGGAGGAGGAAACGGGGCTCCTCTGGATGTGGGCGGGACTCTCGTGCTTCCTCTCGAGTGGAGACGTGTATGTCGGGGAACTTCTTCAGTTGCAGCAAGGGGTGAAGGACCCTTTGGAAATTCAAGAGGTTAGGTGTGATTAGCCTCGAGTCGCCTCAGCAGAAATGGGCCTAATCTCGCCTGGAAGGGAGAACCTCCTGGATTTTCTCGAGTTGCGCAGGTGCTCTCGACTAACTTCGGGGACCTCAGGGACCCGCTCTGGTGGCCTCAGGAAAGGCCAGTCCCCATGCCAGTTGCTCGGGGGCCCTCTCGGGATTCCTCTCCCTTCGATGCCGGGCCCTAAGACCTTGTTAGGAGTCGGTGCCGGAACCTGAGGATTCCTCTCCATTGCTGACATGGATCCTGGGGTTCTTCTGGAGTCTCCCCAGGGGAGTCAGTCCTCGTCTCGAGTGGGGGCATGCACGTGTGCTTTCCTCCCGAGCTGTAGCAGCAGTGTCACCCTTCCCTTTGCATGGATCAAGGGATCTGTGGCTTTTCCTCGAGGCTTTCCCACGAGGCTTTCCCTCGAGGCTTTCCCACAGGGCTGTCCCACGTGCCACCGTGGTGTGAGTCGATCCTCGGCTTGAAAGTCGAGGCAGTGCAGGGAAAACAGGTTTCCCTGGAATGGACTGAGACATCTGGGGACTCTGGGAATGGTGGCACGACCCTGGAGTTCCTCTCTCCTTTCCTGTGGACAGCGCCTCCTCTTGAGATGCGACGGGAACGCCGGTAATTCTTTCCCGACCACGCAGGAAAAGGATCCCTCCTCTCGAACTTGGAGGCGGAAACGGGGCTCTTCTGGATGTGGCCGGGACTCTCGTGCTTCCTCTCGAGTGAGACGGGTATGTTGGGGAACTTCTTGAGTTGCAGCAAGGGTGTGAAGGATCCTTTGAATTCCAGAGGTTAGGTGTGTTTAGAGTCGAGACGCCTTAGCGGAAATGGGCCTCATCTCCCCTGGAGGGGAGAATCTCCTAGATTTTTTCGAGTTGCGGTACGTGCTCTCGCCTTACGACGGGGACCACTGGGACCCGCTCTGGTGCCCTCAGGAAAGGCCAGTCCCCATGCGAGTTGCTCGGGGGCCTCTCGGGATTCCTCTCCCGTCGATGCCAGGGCCTAAGACCTTGTGTGGAGTCGGTGCCTGCCGGGGTCCAGCCCCGGTGGATCCAGGGAATTCGAAGGGTGGTCGGCGTTGTGTGGAAAGACTTGTTTGTTTATTAATGTATGATTACATTAAGAAACTATAGTGTAGTAAGAAGATTAAGTGGAGGAAGAGGGCTGAATAGCTTGGTTTACGCTGAAGGCCAATAAAATTCCAGACAAGGAATTTGCACCATCTACATTGGGCCACCGGCGCCCGCTTGAATATCTAAGGGTGCCTCGCCTTAAGCTCCCTTTCGTGCGGGTCTTAACAGCCGGGGCAAGTAAGTAGACCTGGCGAGCCTCCGCGCCCCAGATGGCGATTCAGCCTGATGTTAAAGTAAAGAGCAGAGAGAGGGAAGGGGAAGAAGAAGAGAGAGAGAGGGACATGGGGGGAGCCAGAGTCCAAGAAACCAGGCCGACAGACTAGTTCGAGAAAACTGGTCCGAGAAAGTGGCCCCCATCCTTTATTGTTCAGAAGGCCTTTTATACTTTTGATAAAACACGGAGATCAATGGGTAACACAAAATTATGTAGCGTTCGCAACCCAGATTCTTTCCGTATATCATTTTGTATACAAAAAGGTGTCAGGTGATTTACATTATCTTTTGGCCAAGAGGCTTGTTAACACTTTTTGGCTCTCTTCCTTAATGAATGTTAATTTTGTTTCCCCTGAAGTGTTTTTTCTTTTAATCTGCCATCTCCTTAAAGCATTAAAGTTACATCTCTATAGAACAAAGGTGCAGTGGGATATAACAAAGAAGGTACTTGACTCAAAGATCTAATGTTGCTTAATACCAGGTCTTACTACTTGTTTTTCTATATACCAACTATATCTAAAAAATAAAGGATATGAAAAATTTGGCAGCAAGCATTGACCCAAAAAGTGAAACCTTTAATCAGTCCTATTCTAAAGATTTTGACTCCTCGGAAGCTCCTACATTTACTAGGATGTTTTAAGCTTCCTGTGCCTCCTGTGGTCAGGAGGCCTCAAACAATGACATGCGCAGCTGTACGAGTCCTGCAGGCAGGCTAGAAAGCCATCAGAGGGGTTTTTGGATTGAAACACTCTTTCAAATGCAGAAGACTAAAGCCCTGATTTGACTTTTTCCAGAAAATGTCAGAAGAGTGGAAAAGCCAGAGCACAAAAGCCGGCAGATTTTTGTTGGGGTACGTGCTTAGGAATTTCCAAAGGGATCCCTGAAGTCTGAGCACGCCTTGCGTATGTCAGCTTCCTTCCTCATGACCTTGTCACGGGCGGGATTCCTCACACTGGCTCCCAGCATCTCACCCTTTTTTATTTTAAATAATTAATTATTTATGTTTAAAATCAGGTGCAGTTCTTTCGCGAGATTCCGAATGCTCTGCCGAAGAATCTAGACAATACAGGGAAGAATGATTACGAGGAGCAAGATTATAAAGAGTAGACAGAATAGTCTTTCCAGAAATGAAGTTAGAGAAAGTGTGGAAAAAGTATTGGCTATCTCCTGCCGGAATG
>NW_017217389.1:0-12563 GCF_001704415.2 Capra hircus | reverse complement strand
ATCGTCGGGAGGCGTATCCCGAGAGGCCCCCGAGCAACTCGCATGGGGACTGGCCTTTCTGAGGCCACCGGAGAGGGTTCTTGAGGTCCCCGTCGTAAGTCCAGAGCACCTGCCGCAACTCGAGAAAATCCAGGAGGTTCTCCCCTCCAGGAGAGTTGAGGCCCATTTCCGCTGAGGCGTCTCGAGGCTAATCACACCTAACCTCTGGAACGTTCAAAGGGTCCTTCACACCCTTGCTGCAACTCAAGAAGTTCCCCGACATACCCGTCTCCACTCGAGAGGAAGCACGAGAATCCCGCCACATCCAGAGGAGCACCGTTTCCGCTTCCTAGGTCGAGAGGAGGGATCCATTCCCTGCGTGGTCGGGAAAGAATTCCCGGCGTTCCCTTCGCATCTCAAGAGGAGGTGCTCTTCACAGGAAAGGCGAGAGGAACTGCAGGGTCGTGCCACCATTCCCAGAGTCCCCCAGATGTCTCAGTCCATTCCAGGGAAACCTGTTTTCCCTGCACTGCCTCGACTTTCAAGCCGAAGATCAACACTCACCATGGTGGCACGTGGGACAGCCCTGTGGGAAAGCCTCATGGGAAAGCCTCGTGGGAAAGCCTAGTGGAAAACCTCGAGGGAAAGCCACTGATCCCTTGATCCACTCCACGGGAAGCGTAACACTGCTGCTACAGATCGGGAGGAAAGCGCACGTGCATGCCCCCACTCGAGACGAGGACTGACTCCCCTGGGGAGACTTCAGAAGTACCCCAAGTTCCATGTCAGCACTGGAGAGGAATCCTCAGGTTCTGGCACCGACTCCACAAAAGGTCTTAGGCCCCTTCATCGACGGGAGAGGAATCCCGAGAGGCCCCGAGCAACTCGCTTGGGGACTGGCCTTTCCTGAGGCCACCAGAGCGGGTCCCTGAGGTCCCCGTCATAAGTCGAGAGCACCTGCTGCAACTCGAGAAAATCCAGGAGGTTCTCCCCTCAGGTGAGATGAGGCCCATTTCCGATGAGCCGTCTCGAGGCTAATCACACTTAACCTCTGGGACTTCCAAAGGGTCCTTCACACCCTTGCTGCAATTCAAGAAGGTCCCCGACATACCCGTCTCCACTCGAGAGAGAAAGCACAAGCGTCCCGCCCACATCCAGAGGAGCCCCTTTTCCGCCTCCTAGCTCGAGAGGTGGGATCCTTTCCCTGCCTGTTCGGGAGAGAATCCCTGGGTTTCCGTTGCATCTCAAGAGGACGCGCTCTCCACAGGAAAGGCGAAAGCAACTCTAGGGTCGTGCCACCATTCCCATAGTCCCCCTGATGACTCAGTCCATTCCAGGGAAACCTGTTTTCCCTGCACTGCCTCGACTTTCAGCCGAGGATGGACTCACAGCACGGTGGCACATGGGACAGCCCTGTGGAAAGCCTCGTGGGAAAGCCTCTTGGGAAGCCTCGAGGGAAAGCCACAGATCCCTTAATCCAAGTGAGTGTTAACAGGAGGTTTTCACCTCCTAGCGAATTCAGATTTGGGCCCTGACTCAACACAAGGTCTTACGCCTCGGCGTCGTCTGGAGAGTAATCCCGAAATTCAGCTGATGTGTAAGGGTCCCTCATTCCCCGCAAAGATGCGGAAAAATGGAACATCTAAATGTGAGTGAGACCCTAGCTTTTGCTCCCGAGTGGAGACGTTCCTGTGGGAAATTCTTGAGTTGTACAAGGGTTTGAAAGAGTCTTTGGAAATTCCAGATATTAGGTGTGATTAGCGTCGAGACGCCTCAGCGGAAAAGGGCCTCATCTCGCCTGGAGGGGAGATCCTCCTGGATTTTGTTGAGTTGAGAGAGGTGCTCTCGAGTTATGAGTGGGACATCAGGGACGAGATCTGTTGGGCTCAATAAAGTCCAGTCCTCATGCAAGTTGCGAGGAGGCCTCTCGGGATTCGTCTCCCGTCGATGAAGGGCCTAAGACCTTGTGTGGGGTCGGGGTCGGAACCTGAGGATTCGTCTCCAGTGCTGACATGGATCTTGGGGTACTTCTGGAGTCTCCCCAGGGGAGTCAGTCCTCGTCTCGAGTGGGAGAATGCACGTGCGCCTTCCTCCCAAGCTGTAGCAGCAGTGTCACGCTTCCCCTCACGTGAATCAAGGGATCTGTGGCTTTCCCTCGAGGACGAGGCTTTCCCACGAGGCTTTCCCACAAGGCTTTTCCACAGGGCTGTTCCACGTGCCACCATGGTGTGAGTCGATCCTCGGCATGATAGTCGAGGCAGTGCAGGGAAAACAGTTTCCCCTGGAATGGACTGAGTCATCTGGGGGACTCTTGGAATGGTGGAACGACCCTGGAGTTCCTCTCGCCCTTCCTGTGGAGAGCACCTTCTCTTGAGACGTGATGGGAACGCCGGGTATTCTTTCCTGACAAAGTAGGGAAAGGATCCCTCATCTCAAGCTCAGGGTGGAAACGTAGCTCCTCTGCCTGTGGGCGGGCCCCTCCTGCTTCCACTCGAGTGGAGACGGGTATGTCGGGGAACTTCTTGAGTTACAGCAAGGGTGTGAAGGACCCTTTGGAAGTTGCAGAGGTGAGGTGTGATTACGTTCTAGCCCCCTCAGCGGAAATGGGCCTCATCTCGCCTGGAGGGGAGAACCTCCTGGATTTTCTCGAGTTGCGGCAGGTGCTCTCGACTTACGACGGGGACCTCAGGGACCCGCTCTGGTGGCCTCAGGAAAGGCCGGTCCCCTTGCGAGTTGTTAGGGGACCTCTCGTGATTCCTCTCCCATCGATGCTGGGGCCTAAGACTTGTGTGGATTCGGGGCCAGCACCTGAGGATTCCTCTGCAGTGCTGACGTGGATCTTGGGGTACTTCTGGAGTTACTCCAGGGGAGTCAGTCTCGTCGCCAGTGGGGTCATGCACGAGCTCTTTCCTCGCTAGTTGTAGCCGCAGTGTCACGCTTCCCTTCGCGTGGATCGAGGGATATGTGTCTTTCCTCTTTCGAGGCTTTCCCACGAGGCTTTCCCACAGGGCTGTCCGTGGTGTGAGTCGATCCTCTGCGTGAAAATCGAGGCAGTGCAGGGAAAACAGGTTCCTCTGGTTTGGACTGATGCTGGGAGCAAGTGTGAGGACTCCCGGCCGTGATAAGGTCATGAGGAAGGAAGCTGACATACGCAAGGTGTGTTCAGACTTCAGGGACCCCTCTGCAAATTCCTACGCATGTACCCCAACAAAAATCTGCCGGCTTTGTGCTCTGCCTTTCCACTCTTCTCACATTTTCTGGAAAAAGTCAATTCAGGGCTTTAGTCTTCTGCATTTGAAAGAGTGTTTCAATCCAAAAACCCCTCTGATGGCTTTCTAGCCTGCCTGCAGGACTCGAACTGCTGAGCATGTGATTGTTTGAGGCCTCCTGACTGCAGGAGGCACAGGAAGCTTAAAGCATCCTAGGAATGTAGGGGCATCCGAGGAGTCAAAATATTTAGAATAGGACTGATTAAAAGTTTCATTTGTTGGGTCAATGCTTGCTGCTAAATTTTCATATCCTTTATTTTTAGATATAGTTGCTATATAAAAAAACAAGTAGCAGACCGGTTATTAGCAACATTAGATCTTTGAGTTAAGTACCTTCTTTGTTATAACCCACTGCACCTTTGTTCTATAGAGATGTAACATTAATGCTTTAAGGAGATGCAGTTTAAAGAAAAACACTTCAGGAGAAACAAAATTAACATTCATTAAGGAAGAGAGCCAAAAAGTGTTAACAAGCCTCTTGGCCAGATGATAATGTAAATCACCTGAGACCTTTTGTATACAAAATGATGTACAGAAAGAGTCTGGGCAGCGAACGCTACATAATTTTGTGTTACCCATTGATCTCCATGTTTTATCAAAAGTATAAAAGGCCTTCTGAACAATAAAGGATGGGGCCAGTTTCTCAGACCAGTTTCTCGAAAGAGTCTCTCTGCCTGGTTTCCTGGGACTCAGGCCCCCCGTGTCTTTCCTCTCTTTCTTCTTCCCTACTTTTCCTTCTCTCTGCTCTTTACTTTAACTTCAGGTTGAATCTCCACAGGGGCGCGGAGGCTCGCCAGGTCGACTTACTTGGCCTGGCTGTTAAGAACTGCACGAAAGGAAGCTTAAGTCGAAGCATCCCTTAGATATTCAAGCAGTCGCCGGTGGCCCAACGTAGATGGTGCAAATTCCTTGTCTGAAATTTTATTGGCTTTCCGCGTAAACCAAGCTATTCAGCCCACTTCCTCCACTTAATCTTCTTAATACACTATAGTTTTTTACTCTAATCTTACATTAATAAATAAACAAGTCTTTCCACCTCAACGCCGTCCATCCGTCGAATTCCCTGGATCCAGCGGGGCTGGACACCGGCAGACTGAGATATCTGGGGGACTCTTGGAATGGTGGGACGACCCTGGAGTTCCTCTCGCCTTTCCTGTGGAGAGCGCCTCCTCTTGAGAAGCGACGGGAACGCCGGGAATTCTTTCCAGAACATGCAGGGAAAGGATCCCTCATCTCGAGCTACGAGGCGGAAACGGGGGCTCCTCTGGATGTGGGCGGGACTCTCGTGCTTCCTCTCGAGTGGAGTCAGGTATGTCGGGGAACTTCTTGAGTTGCAGCAAGGGTGTGAAGACCCTTTGGAAGTTCCAGAGGTTAGGTGTGATTAGCCTCGGAACCGCTCAGCGGAAAAGGGCCTCATCTCGCCTGGAGGGGAGAACCTCCTGGATTTTCCTCGAGCTGCGGCATGTGCTCTTGACTTACGACGGGGACCTCAGGGACCCGTTTCTGGTGGCCTCAGGAAAGGCCAGTCCCCATGCGAGTTGCTAGTGGGCCTCTCCGGGATTCCTTTCCCGGCGATGCCGGGGCCTAAGACCTTATGTGGTATCGGGGCCGAAACCTGAGGTTTCCCCGCCAGTGCTGACATTGTATTTTGGGGTAATTCTGGAGTCTCCCCAGGGGAGTCAGTCCTCGTCTCGAGTGAGGGCATGCACGTGCGCTTTCCTCCCGAGCTGTAGCAGCAGTGTCACGCTTCCCGTCGAGTGGATCAAGGGATGAGTGGCATTCCCTCGAGGCTTTCCCCGCGAAGCTTTCCCACGAGGCTTTCCCACAGGGCTGTCCCACGTGCCACCCATGGTGTGAGTCGATCCTCGGCTTGAAAGTCGAGGCAGTGTAGTGAAAACAGGTTTCCCTGGAATGGACTGAGATATCAGGTGGACTCTGGGAATGGTGGCACCACCCTGGAGTTCCGCTCACCTATCCTGTGGAGAGCGCATCCTCTGGAGATGCGACGGGAACCCCAGGAATTCTTTCCCGACCACACAGTGAAAGGATCCCTCGTTTCGAGCTAAGAGGGAGAAACAGGGCTCCTCTGGACGTGGGCGGGACTCTCGAGCTTCCTCTCGAGTGGAGAAGGGTATGTCGGGGAACTTCTTGAGTTGCAGCAAGCGTGTGAAGGACCCTTTGGAAGTTCCAGAGGTTAGGTGTGATTAGCCTCGAGACGCCTCAGCGGAAATGGGCCTCATCTCGCCTGCAGGGGGAGAACCTCCTGGATTTTCTCGAGTTGCGGCAGGTGCTCTCGACATACGACGGGGACCTCAGGGACCCGCTCTGGTGGCCTCAGGAACGGTCAGTCCCCATGCGAGTTGCTCGGGGCCCTCTCGGGATACCTGTCCCATCGATGCCGGGGCCTAAGACCTTGTGTGGAGTCGGTGCCGGTACCTGAGGATTCCCCTCCAGTGTGACATGGATCTTAGGGTACTTCTGGAGTCTCCCTAGGGGAGTCAGTCCTCGTCTTGAGTGGGGGCATGCACGTGCGCTTTCCTCCCTAGCTGTAGCAGCAGAGTCACCCTTCCCATCACGTGGGTCAAGGGATCTGTGTCATTCCCTCGAGGCTTTCCCACGAGGCTTTCCGATGAGGCTTTCCCACAGGGCTCTCCCACGGGCCACCGTGGTGTGGAGTCCGTCCTCGGCTTGAAAGTAGCAGCAGTGCAGGGAAAACAGGTTTCCCTGGAATGGACTGAGACATCTGGGGGACTCTGGAAATGGTGGCACGGCCCTGGAGTTCCTCTCGCCTTTCCTGTGGAGAGCGCCTCCTCTTAAGATGCGACGGGAACGCCGGGAATTCTTTCCCGTACACACAGGGAAAGGATCCCACCTCTCGAGCTATGAGTCGGAAACGGGGCTCCTCTGGATGTGGGCGGGACTCTCGTGCTTCCTCTCGAGTGGAGACGGGTATGTCGGGGAACTTCTTAAGTTGCAGCAAGGGTGTGAAGGACCCTTTGGAAGTTCCAGAGTTTAGGTGTGATTATCCTCGATATGCCTCAGCGGAAATGGGCCTCATCTGGCCTCGAGGGGAGAACCTCCTGGATTTTCTCGAGTTGCGGCCGGCGCTCTCGACTTACGACACGGACCTCACGGACCCGCTCTGGTGGCCTCAGGAAAGGCAAGTCCCCATGCGAGTTGCTCCGTGCCTCTCGGAATTCCTCTCCCGTCAATGCTGCGGCCAAAGACCTTGTGTGGCGTCATGGCCGGAACCTGTGGATTCCTCTCCAGTGCTGACATGAATCTTGGGGTACTTCTGGAGTCTCCCCAGGGGGAGTCAGTCCACGTCTCTAGTGGGGGCATACGCCGGTGCTTTAAACCCGTGTTGTAGCTGAAGTGTCACACTTCCTGTCGCGTGGATCAAGGGATCTGGGCTATCCTTCGAGGCTTCAAACGAGGCTTTCCCATGATGCCCTTCCAAAAGGGCTGTGCCAAGTGCCACTGTGGTGTGAGTCGATCCACGGCATGAAAGTCGAGATAGTGCAAGGAAAGCAGGTTCCTCTAGAATGGACTGTGACATCTAGGGGACTCTTGGATGGTGGCACGACCCTGGAGTTCCTCTCGACTTTCTTGTGGAGAGTGCGTCCTCTTGAGATGCGATGGGAACGCCAGGAATTCTTTCCCAACGAAGCAGGGAAACGATCCCTGATCTCGAACTAAGAGGCGGAAACGGGGCTCCTCTGGATGTGGGCGGGAACCTCGTGCTTCCTCTTGAGTGGAGACGGGTATGTCCGGGAACTTCTTGAGTTGCAGCACGGGTGTGACGGACCCTTTGTAAGTTCCAGAGGTTAGGTGTGATTAGCCTCCAGAGGGCTCAGCGGAAATGGGTCTCATCTCGCTGGGAGGGGTGAACCACCTGGACTTTCTCGAGTTGAGGTAGGTGCTCTAGACTTACGACAGGGACCTCATGGACCCGCTCTGGTGGCAACAGGAAAGGCCAGTCCCCATGTGAGTTGCTCGGGGACCACTCGGGATTCCTCTCCCGTCGATGCCGGAGCCTACGACCTTGTATGGAGTCGGTGACGGAACAAGAGTATTCCTCCCCAGTGCTGACATGGATCTTTAGGTACTTCTGGAGTCTTCCAAGGGGAGTCAGTCCTAGTCTCGAGTGGCGGAATGCAGGTGCGCTTTCCTCCCCAGCTGTAGCAGCAGTGTCACGCTTCCCTTCGCATAGATCAAGGGATCTGTGGCTTTCCCTAGAGGCTTTCCCACGGGGCTTTCCCTAGAGGCTTTCCCACAGGGCTGTCCCAGGTGCCACCGTGGTGTGAGTTGATCCTCGGCTAGAAAGTCGAGGCAGTGCAGGGAAAACAGGTTTCCCTGGAATGGACTGAGACATCTGGGGACTCTGGGAATGGTGGCACGACACTGGAGTTCCTCTCGTCTTTCCTGTAAAGAGCGCCTCCTCTTGAGATGTGTCGGAAACGCCGGGAATTCTTTCCCGACCACGCACGGAAAGGATTCCTCCTCTCGAGCTAGGAGGCGGAAACAGGGCACTTCTGGATGTGGGCGGGACTCTCGTCCTCCTCTCGAATGGAGACGGGAATGTCGGGGAACTTCTTGAGTTGCAGCAAGGGTGTGAAGGACCCTTTGGAAGTTCCAGGGGTTAGGTGTGATTAGCCTCGAGACGCCTCAGCGGAAATGGGTCACATCTCGCCAGGTGGGCAGAACCTCCTTGATTTTCTCGAGTTGCGGCAGGTGCTCTCGACTTACGACGGGGACCTCAGGGACCCGCTCTGGTGGCCTCAGGAAAGGCCTGTCCCCAGGCGAGTTGCTCGGGGGCCTCTCGGGATTCCTCTCCCGCCGATGCCGGGTCCTAAGACCTTGTGTGGAGTCGGTGACGGAACCTGAGGATTCCTGTCCAGTGCTGACATGGATCTTGGGGTACTTCTGGAGTCTCCCCAGGGGAGTCAGTCCTCGTCTCGAGTGGGGGCATGCACGTGCCCTTTCCTCCCGAGCTGTAGCAGCAGTGTCACGCTTCCCTTCGGGTGGATCAAGGGATCTGTGGCTTTCCCTCGAGGCTTTCCCACAGGTCTGTCCCACGTGCCACCGTGGTGTAAGTCCATCCTCGGCTTGAACGTCGAGGCAGTGCAGAGAAAACAGTTTTCCCTGGAATGGACTGAGATATCTGGGGGACTCTGGGAATGGTGGCACGACACTGGAGATCCTCTCGCCTTTCCTGTGGAGAGCGCTTTCTCTTGAGATGCAACGGGAAGGCCCGGAATTCTTGACCGACAATGCAGGGAAAGGATCCCTCCTCTCGAGCTAGGAGGCGGAAAAGGGGCTCCTCTGGATGTGGGCGGGACTCTCGTGCTTCCTCTCGAGTGTAGACGGCTATGTGGTGGGAACTTATTGAGTTGCAGCAAGGGTGTGAAGGACCCTTTGGAAGTTCCAGAGGTTAGGTGTGATTAGCCCCGAGACGCCTCAGCGGATATGGGCCTCATTTTGCCTGCAGGGGAGAACCTCCTGGATTTTCTCGAGTTGCGGCAGGTGCTCTCGACTTACGACGGGGACCTCAGGGACCCCCTCCGGTGGCCTCAGGAAAGGCCAGTCCCCATGCGAGTTGCTCAGGGGCCTCTCGGGATTCCTCTGCCGTCGAAGCTGGGGCCTAAGTCTTTGTGTGGAGTCGGTGCCGGAACCTGAGGATTCCTCTCGAGTGCTGCCATGGATCTTGGGGTACTTCTGGAGTCTCCCCAGGGGAGTCAGTCCTCGTCTCGAGTGGGGGCATGCACTTGCGCTTTCCTCCCGAGATCTAGCAGCAGTAATACGCTTCCCTTCGCGTGGATCAAGGGATCAGTGGCTTTCCCTAGAGGCTTTCCCACGAGCCTTTCCCACGAGGCTTTCCCACGTTCCCTCCCACAGGGCTGTCCCACGTGCCACCGTGGTGTGAGTCGATCTTCGGCTTGAAAGTCGAGGCATTGCAGGGAAAACAGGTTTCCCTGGAATGGACAGAGACATCTGGCTGACTCTGGGAATGGTGGCACGACCCTGGAGTTCCTCTCACCTTTCCTGTGGAGAGCGCCTCCTCTTGAGATGCGACGGGAACGCCGGGAATTCTTTCCCGACCACGCAGGAAAGGATCCCTCCTCTCGATCTAGGAGGCAGAAACGGGGCTCCTCTGGATGTGAGCGGGACTCTCGTGCTTCCTCTCCACTGGAGACGGGTATGTCGGGGAGCTTCTTGAGTTGCAGCAAGGGTGTGAAGGTCCCTTTTGGAAGTTCCAGAGGTTAGGTGTGATTAGCATCGAGACCCCTCAGCGGAAATGGGCCTCATGTCGCCTGGAGGGGAGAACCTCCTGGATTTTCTAGAGTTGGGCAGGGTCTCTCGAGTTACGACGGGGACCTCAGGGACCCGCTCTGGTGGCCTCAGGAAAGGCCAGTGCCCATGGGAGTTGCAAGGGGGCCTTTCGGGATTCCTCTCCCGTCGATGTCGGGGCCTAAGACCTTGTGTGGAGTCTGGGCTGGAGCCTGAGGATTCCTCTTCAGTGCTGACATGGATCTTGGCTTACTTCTGGAGTTTCCCCTGGGGAGTCTGTGCTCATCTCATGTGGGGGCATGCTCGTGAGCTCTCCTCAGGAAGTGTAGCAGCAGTGTCACACTTCCCGTCGCGTGGATCAAGGGATCTGTGGGTTTTCCCTCGAGGCTTTCCGACGAGGCTTTCCCACAGGGATGACCCACGTTCCATGGTGTAGTGAGTGGATCCTTGGCGTGAAAGTAGAGGCAGTGCAGGGAAGCAAGTTCCTCTGGAATGGACTGACATCTGGGGGTCCCTTGGAATTGTGGCACGAAACTGGGGTTTCTCTCGCTTTTCCTGTTGAGAGCGCCTCCTCTTGAGATGCGACGGGAACGCCAGGAATTCTTTCCCGACCACGCAGGGAAAGGATCCCTCCTCTCGAGCTATGAGGCGGAAACGGGGCTCCTTTGGAAGTGGGGGGAATTCTCGTGCTTCCTCTCAAGTGGAGACGGATATGTCTGTGAACTTCTTGAGTTGCAGCAAGGGTGTGAAGGACCCTGTGGAAGTTCCAGAGGTTAGGTGTGATTAGCCTCGAGACGCCTCAGCGGAAATGGGCCTAATCTCGCCTGGAGGGGAGAACCTTCCTGGATTTTCTCGAGTTGTGGCAGGGTGCTCTAGACTTACGACGGGGACCTCAGGGACCCGCTCTGGTGGCCTCAGGAAAGGCCAGTCCCCATGCGAGTTGCACGGGGGCCTCTCGGGATTCCTCTCCCCGTCGATGCCGGGGCCTAAGATCTTGTGTGGAGTAGGTGCCGGAACCTGAGCATTCCTCTCCAGTGCTGACATGCTTCTTGGGGTACTTCTGGAGTCTCCTCAGGGGAGTCAGTCCTCGTCTCCAGTGCGGGCATGCACGTGCGCTTTCCTCCCAAGCTGTACTAGCAGTGTCACGCTTCCGTTCTCGTGGATCAAGGGATCAGGGGCTTTGCCTCGAGGCTTTCCCACGGGGCTTTCCCACGAGGCTTTCCCACAGGGCTGTCCCACGTGCCACCGTGGTGTGAGTCTATCCTCGGCTTGAAAGTCGAGGCAGTGCAGGGAAAACAGGTTTCCCTGGAATGGACTGAGATATCTGGGGGACTCTGCGAATTGTGGCACGACCCTGGAGTTCCTCTCGCCTTTCCTGTGGAGAGCGCCTCCTGTTGAGATGTGACGGGATCGCCGGAAATTCTTTCCCGACCACTCAGGGAAAGGATCACTCCTCTTGAGCTAGCAGGCGGAAACGGGGCTCCTCTGGATGTTGGCGGAACTCTCGTGCTTCCTCTCGAGTGGAGACGGGTATGTCGGGGAACTTCTTGAGTTGCAGCAAGGGTGTGAAGGACCCTTTGGAAGTTCCAGATGTTCCATGTGATTAGCCTAGAGACGCCGCAGTGGAAATGGGCCTCATCTCGCCTGGAGGGGAGAACCTCCTGGATTTTCTCGAGTTGCGGCAGGTGCTCTCGACTTACGACGGGGACCTCAGGGACCCGCTCTGGTGGCCTCAGGAAAGGCCAGTCCCCATGTGAGTTGCTCGGGGGCCTCTCCGTATTCCTCTCCCGTCGACGCCGGGGCCTAAGACCTTGTGTGGATTCGGTGCAGGAACCTGAAGATTCCTCTCCAGTGCTGACATCTATCTTGGGGTACTTCTGGAGTGTCCCCAGGGGAGTCATTCCTCGTCTCAAGTGGGGCATGCACGTGCCCTTTCCTCCTGAGCTGTAGCAGCAGTGTCACGCTTCCCTTCGCGTGGATCAAGGGATCTCTGGCTTTCCCTCGAGGCTTTCCCACAGGTCTGTCCCACGTGCCATCGTGGTGTGAGTCGATCCTCGACTTGAAAGTCGAGGCAGTGCAGGGAAAAAAGGTTTCCCTGGAATGGACTGAGACATCTGGGGGACTCTGGGAATGGTGGCACGACCCTGGAGTTCCTCTCACCTTTCCTGTGGAAAGCGCCTCCTCTTGAGATGCGACGGGAACGCCGGGAATTATTGACCGACAATGCAGGGAAAGGATCCCCCCTTCGAGCTAGGAGGCGGAAATGGGGCTCCTCTGGATGTGGGCGGGACTCTCGTGCTTCCTCTCGAGTGTAGACGGCTATGTGGGGGAAATTCTTGAGTTGCAGCAAGGGTGTGAAGGACCCTTTGGAAGTTCCAGAGGTTCGGTGTGATTAGCATCGAGACGCCTCAGCGGAAATGGGCCTCATGTCCTGGAGGGGAGAACCTCCTGGATTTTCTCGAGTTGCAGGCAGGTGCTCTCGACTTAAGTCGGGGACCTCAGAGACCCACTCTGGTGGCCTCAGGAAAGGCCAGTCCCCATGCGAGTTGCTCCTGGGCCTCTTGGGATTCCTCTCCCGTCGATGCTGGGGCCTAAGACCTTGTGTGGAGTCAGTGCTGGAACTGAGGATTCCTCTCCAGTGCTGACATGGATCTTGGGTACTTCTGGAGTCTCTCCCCAGGGGAGCCAGTCCTCCTCTCGAGTGGGGGTATGCACGTGCGCTTTCCTCCCGAGCTGTAGCAGCAGTGTCACGCTTCCCTTAGCGTGGATCAAGGAATCTGTGGCTTTCCCTCGTGGCTTTTCCACGAGGCTTTCCCACGAGGGCTTTCCCCACAGGGCTGTCCCCACGTGCACCGTGTGGTGTGAGTCGAACCTCGGCTTGAAAGTGGAGGCAGTGGCAGGGAAAACAAGTTTCCCAGGAATGGACTGAGACATCTTGGGAAACTCTGGAAATGGTGCACGACCCAGGGAAAGGATCCCTCCTCTCGAGCTAGGAGGCGGAAACGGGGCTCCTCTGGATGTGGG
>NW_017217388.1:0-12564 GCF_001704415.2 Capra hircus | reverse complement strand
CCGGCTGAGGCCGTCTCGAGGCTATTCGGGGCACTTAACCTCTGGAGGTCAAATGGGCCTCATCTCGCCTGGAGGGGAGAACCTCCTGGATTTTCTCGATTTGCTGCAGGTGCTCTTGACTTACGACGGGACCTCAGGGACCCGCTCTGCTGGCCTCAGGAAAGGCCAGTCCCCATGCGAGTTGCTCCGGGGCCTTTTGGGATTCCTCTCCAGTCGATGCTGGGGCCTGAGACCTTGTCTGGATACAGTTCCGGAACCTGAGGATTCCTCTCCAGTGCTGACATGGATCCTTAGGGTACTTCTGGAATCTCCCCAGGGGAGTCAGTCCTCGTCTCGAGTGGGAGCATGCACGTGCGCTTTCCTCCCGAGCTGTAGCAGCAGTGTCCACGCTTCCCTTCGCGGGGAACAAGGGATCTGTGGCATTCCCTCGAGGCTTTCCCACGAGGCTTTCCCACGAGGCTTTCCTGCAGGGCTGTCCCACGTGCCACCGTTGTGTGAGTCGATCCTCGCTTTAAGTCGAGGCAGTCCAGGGAAACAGGTTTCCCTGGAATGGACTGAGACATCTGGGGGACTCTGGGAGTGGTGGCATGACCTGGAGTTCCTCTGGCCTTTCCTGTGGGAGAGCGCCTCCTCTTGAGATGCGACGGGAACGCGGAATTCTTTCCCGACCACGCAGGGAAAGGATCCCTCCTCTCGAGCTAGGAAGCGGAAAAGGGGCTCCTAAGGATGAGGGCGGGACTCTCGAGCTTCCTCTCGAGTGGAGACGGGTTATGTCGGGGAACTTCTTGAGTTGCAGCAAGGGTGTGAAGGACCCTTTGAAAGTTCCAGAGATTAGGGGTGATAAGCCTCGAGACTCCTCAGCGGAAATGGGCCTCATCTCGCTTGGAGGGGATAACCTCCTGGATTTTCTCGAGTTGCCGAAGGTGCTCTCGGCTTACGACGGGGACCTCAGGGACCCGCTCTAGTGCCCTCAGGAAAGGCCCGTCCCCATGCGAGTTGCGCGTGCGCCTCTAGCGATTCCTGTCCCGTCTATGCCGGGGCCTGAGACCTTGTGTGGAGTCGGTGCCAGAACCTGAGGATTCCTCTCCAGTTCTGACATGGATCTTTGGGGTACTTCTGGAGTCTCCCAGGGGAGTCAGTCCTCGTCGCGAGTGTGGCGTGCCCGTGCGCTTTCCTCCCGAGCTATAGCAGCAGTGTCACGCTTCCCTTTGCGTGGATCCAGGGATCTGTGGCTTTCTCTGTAGGCTTTCCCAAAAGGCTTTCCCACTAGGCTTTTCACAGGGCTGTCCACGTGCCACCGAGGTCTGAGTCGATCCTCGGCTTGAAAGTCGAGGCATTGCGGGGAAAAGAGGTTTCCCTGGAATCGACTGAGACATCTGGGGGCTCTGGGAATGGTGGCACGACCCCGAGTTCCTCTCGCCTTTCCTGTGGAGAGCGCCTCTTCTTGAGATGCGACGGGAACGCCGGAAATTCTTTCCCTAGCATGCAGGGAAAGGATCCCTCCTCTCGAGCTATGAGGCTGAAACGGGGCTCTTCTGGTTGTGGGCGGGACTCTCGTGCTTCCTTTCGAGTGGAAACGGGTATGTCGGGGAACTTCTTGAGTTGCAGCAAGGGTGTGAAGGGCCCTTTGGAAGTTCCAGAGGTTAGGTGTGATTAACCTCGAGATGCCTCAGCGCAAATGGGTCTCATCTCGCCTGGAGGGGAGTACCTCCTGGATTTTCTCGAGTTGCGCCAGGTGCTCTCAACTTACGACGGGGACCTCAGGGACCCGCTTTGGTGTCCTCAGGAAAGGCCAGTCACCATGCGAGTTGCTCGGAAGCCTCTCGTGATGTCTCTCCCTCTCCAGTGCTGTCTTGGATCTTGACTGGCCTTTCCTGAGGCCACCAGAGCGGGTCCCTGCGGTCCCCGTCGTAAGTCGAGAGCACCTGCCGCAACTCGAGAAAATCAAGGATGTTCTCCCCTCCAGGCAAAATGAAGCCTATTTCCGCTGACACATCTCAAGGCTAAGCACACTTAAACTCTGGAACTTCCAAAGGGTCCTTCATACCCTTGCTGCAAATGAAGAAGTTCCCCGACATACCCGTCTCCACTCAAGAGGAAGCACGATAGTTCCGCCCACATCCAGAGGAGCCCCGTTTCAGCCTCATAGCTCGAGAGGTGGGATGCTTTCGCTGCGTGGTTGGGAAAGAATTCCCGGCGTTCCCGTCGCATCTCAAGAGGAGGCGCTCTCCTCAGGAAAGGCGAGAGGAACTCCAGCGTCATGCCACCATTCCCACAGTCCCCCAGATGTCTCAGTCCATTCCAGGGAAAACTGTTTTCCCTGCACTGGCTCGACTTTCAAGCCGAGGATCGACTCTCACCACGGTGGCACGTGGGACAGCCCTGTGGGAAAGCCTCGTGGGAAAGCATCGAGGGAAAGCCACTGCTCCCTTGATCCACGTGAAGGGAAGCGTAACACTCCTGCAGGAGCTCGGGAGGAAAGCGCACGTTCCTGCCCCCACTCGAGTCGAGGTCTGACTCCCCTGGGGAGACTCCAGAAGTACCCCAAGATCCATGTCAGCACTGGAGAGGAATCCTCAGGTTCCGGCATCGACTCCACACAAGGTCTTAGGCCCCGGCATTGACGGGAGAGGAATCCCGAAAGGCTCTCTTGCAACTCCCATGGGCACTGGCCTTTCCTGAGGCCACCAGAGCGGGTCCCTGAGGTCCCTGTTGTAACTCGAGAGACCCTGCCCAACTCTAGAAAATCCAGGAGAGTTCTCCCCTCCAGGCGAGATGAGGCCCATTTCCTCGGAGGCATCTGGAGGCTCATCACACCTAAACTCTGGAAATTCAAAAGGGTCCTTGCTGCAACTCAAGAAGTTCCCCGACATACCCGTCTCCACTCGAGAGGAAGCACGAGGGTCCCGCCCACATCCAGAGGAGACGCCGTTTTGGTATCGAAGCTCGACATGAGGGATCCTTTCCCTGCTTGGTCAGGAAATAATACCCGCCATTCCGCTCGCATTTCAAGGGGAAGCGCTCTCCACAGGAAAGGCGAGAGGAACTCCAGGGTCGTGCCACCATTCACAGAGTCGCCCAGATGTCTCAGTCCATTCCAGAGTAAACTGTTTTTCCTGCACTGCCTCGAATTTCACGGCGAGGATCGACTCACACCACGGTGGCACGTGGGATAGCCCTGTCGGAAAGCCTCGTGGGAAATCCTCTTGGGAAAGCCTCGAGGGAAAGCCGCAGATCCCTTGATCCACGGGAAGGGAAGCGTGACACTGCTGCTTACATCTCGGGAGGAAAGCGCACGTGCATGCCCCCACTCGAGACAAGGACTCACTCCCCTGGGGAGACTCCAGAAGTACCCCAAGATCCATGTCAGCACTGGAGAGGAATCCTCAGGTTCTGGCACCATCTCCACACAAGGTCTTAGGCCTCGGCATCGACGGGAGAGGAATCCCGAAAGGACCCCGAGCAATTCGCATGGGGACTGGTCTTTCCTGAGGCCACCAGAGCAGGTCCCTGAGGTCCCGGTCGTAAGTTGTGAGCACCTGCCTCAACTGGAGAAAATCCAGGTGGTTCTTCCCTCCAGGCGAGATGAGGCCCATTTCCGCTGAGCCATATCCAGGCTAATCACACCTAACATGTGGAACTTCCAAAAGTTCCTTCACACCCTTGATGCAACTCAAGAAACTCCTCGACATACCCGTCTCCAGAGGAGAGGAAGCACGAGAGTCCCGCCCACATACAGAGGAGCACCGATTCCGCCTCCTAGTTCGAGAGGAGGGATCCTTTCCTGCGTGGTCGGGAAAGAATTCCCGGCGTTCCCATCGCATCTCAAGAGGAGGCGCTCTCCACAGGAAAGGCGAGAGGAAATCCAGGTTCGTGCCACCATTCCCAGAGTCACCCAGATGTCTCTGTCCATTCCAGGGAAAACTGTTTTCCCTGCAATGCCTCGACTTTCAAGCCGAGGATCGACTCACACCACGGTGGCACGTGGGACAGCCCTGTGGGAAAGGCTCGTGGGAAAGCCTCGAGGGAAAGCCACTGATCCCTCGATCCACGCGAAGAGATGCGTATCACTGCTGCTAGAGCTCGGGAGGAAAGCGCACGTGCCTGCCCTCACTCGAGTCGATGTCTGACTCCCCTGGGGAGACTCCAGAAGTACCCCAAGATCCATGTCACACTGGAGAGGAATCCTCAGGTTCTGGCACCGACTCCACACAAGGTCTTAGACCCCGGCATCGATGGGGCAGGTATCCCGAGAGGGCCCCGAGCAACTCGCATGGGGAATGGCCTTCCCTGAGGCCACCAGTGCGGGTCCCTGAGGTCCCCGTCGTATGTCGAGAGCACCTGCCACAACTCGAGAAAATCCAGGAGGTTCTCCCCTCCAGGCGAGATGAGGCCCATTTCCGCTGAGGCGTCTCGAAGCTAATCACACCTAACCTCTGGAACTTCCAAAGGGTCCTTCACACCCTTGCTGCAACTCAAGAAGTTCCCCGACATACCCGTCTCCACTCGAGAGGAAGCACGAGAGTCCCGCCCACATCCAGAGGAGCCCCTTTTCTCCCTCATAGCTCGAGACGAGGGATCCTTTCACTGTGTGTCGGGAAAGAATTCCTGGGGTTCCCGTCGCATCTCCAGAGGAGGCGCTCTCCACAGGAAATGCGAGAGGAACTCCAGGGTGGTGCTACCATTCCCAGAGTCCCCCAGATATCTCAGTCCATTCCAGGGAAACCTGTTTTCCCTGCAGTGCTTCGACTTTCAAGCCGAGGATCGACTCACAACACGGTGGCACGTGGGACAGCCCTGTGGGAAAGCCTCGTGGGAAAACCTCGTGGGAAATCCTCGAGGGAAAGCCACAGATCCCTTGATCCACGCCAAGGGAAGGGTGACACTGCTGCTACAGCTCGGGAGGAAAGCGTTCGTGCATGCCAAGACTGAAGACGAGGACTGACTTCCCTGAGGAGACTCCAGAAGTCCCTCAAGATCCATGTCAGCACTGGAGAGGAATCCTGAGGTTCTGGCACCATCTCCACACAATGTCTTAGGCCCCGGCATCGACGGGAGAGGAATCCCGAGAGGTAATCGAGCAATTCCCATGGGGACTGGTCTTTCCTGAGGCCACCAGAGCAGGTCCCTGAGGTCCCGGTCGTAAGTTGTGAGCACCTGCCTCAACTGGAGAAAATCCAGGAGGTTCTCCCCTCCAGGCGAGATGAGGCCCATTTCCGCTGAGGCGTCTCGAAGCTAATCACACCTAATCTCTGGAAATTTCAAAGGGTTCTTCACAACCTGGCTGCAACTCAAGAAATTCCCCGAAATACCCGTCTCCACTCGAGAGGAAGCACAGGAGTCCTGCCCACATCCAGATGAGCCCCTTTTCCGCCTCATAGCTCGAGTGGTGGGATCCTTTCCCTGTGTGGTCGGGAAAGAATTCCCGGCGTTCCCTTCGCCTCTCAAGAGGAGGCGCTCTCCTCTGGAAAGGCGAGAGGAAATCCAGGTTCGTGACACCATTCCCAAAGTCCCCCAGATGTCTCAGTCCATTCCAGGGAAAACTGTTTTCCCTGCACTGCCTCGACTTTCAAGCCGAGGATCGACGCACACCATGGTGGCACGTGGGACAGCCCTGTGGGAAAGCCTCGTGGGAAAGCCTCGAGGGAAAGCCACAGATCCCTTGGTCTACGCGAAGGGAAGCATGACACTGCTGCTATAGCTCGGGAGGAATGTGCACGTACATGCCTCCACTCGACACAAGGACTGACTCCCCTGGGGAGACTCCAGAAGTACCCAAGATTCATGTCAGCACTGGAGAGGAATCCTCAGGTTCCGGCACCGTCTCCACACAAGGTCTTAGGCCCTTGCATCGCCCGGAGGGGAATCTGAGAGGCCCCCGAGCAACTCGCATGGGGACTGGCCTTTCCTGATGCCACCAGAGCGGGCCCCTGAGGTCCCCGTCATAAGTCGAGAGCACCTGCCGCACCTCGAGAAAATCCAGGAGGTTCTCCCCTCCAGGAGAGATGAGGCACATTTCCGCTGAGGCGTTTCGAGGCTAACCACACCTAACCTCTGGAACTTCAATAGGGTCCTTCACAACCTTGCTGCAACTCAAGAAGTTCCCCGACATTTCCGTCTCCACTCGAGAGGAAGCACGAGAGTCCCGCCCACATCCAGAGGAGCCCCATTTCCGCCTCCTATCTCGAGAGGAGGGATCCTTTCCCTGCGTGGTCGGGAAAGAATTCCCGGCGTTCCCATTGAATCTCAACAGGAGGCCCTCTCCACAGGAAAGGCGAGAGGAACTCCAGGGTCGTGCCACCATTTCCAGAGTCCCCCAGATGTCTCAGTCCATTCCAGGGAACCCTGTTTTCCCTGCACTGCCTCGACTTTCAAGCCGAGGATCCACTCACACCACGGTGGCACGTGGGACAGCACTGTGGGAAAGCCTCGTGGGAAAGCCTCGTGGGAAAGCCTCGAGGGAAAGCCGCAGATCCGATGATCCACGCAAAGGGAAGCATGACACTGCTGCTACAGCTCGGGAGGAAACGCACGTGCATGCCCCCACTAGAGACGAGGACTGACTCCCCTGGGGAGACTAAAGAAGTACCCCAAGATCCATGTCAGCATTGGAGAGGAATCCTCCGGTTCGGGCACCGACTCCACACAACGTCTTAGGCCCCTGCATCGACGGGAGAGGAATCCCGAGAGGCCCCCGAGCAACTCGCATGGGGACTGACCTTTCCAGAGGCCACCTGAGCGTGTCCCTGAGGTTCCTGTCGTAAGTCGAGAGCACCTGCCGCAACTCGAGAAAATCCAGCAAGTTCTCCCCTCCAGGCGAGATGAGGACCATTTCCGCTGAGGCGTCTCGAGGCTAATCACACCTAACCTCTGGAACTTCCAAAGGGTCCTTCACACCCTTGCTGCAACTCAAGAAATTCCCGACATATCCGTCTCCACTCGAGAGGAAGCACGAGAGTCCCACCCACCTCCAGAGGAGCCCCGTTTCTGCCTCCTACCGCGAGAGGAGGGATCCTTTCCCTGCGTGGTCCGGAAAGAATTCCCGGCGTTCCCGTCGCATCTCAAGAGGAGGCGCTCTCCACAGGAAAGGCGAGAGGAACTCCAGGGTCGTGTCCACCATTCCCAGAGTCCCCAAGATGTCTCAGTCCATTCCAGGGAAATCATGTTTTCCCTGCACTGCCTCGACTTTCAAGCCGAGGATCGACTCACACCACGGTGGCACGTGGGACAGCCCTGTGGGTAAGCCTCGTGGGAAAGCCTCGAGGGAGCCACAGATCCCTTGATCCACGCGAAGGAAAGCGTGACACTGCTGCTACAGCTCGGGAGGAAAGCGCAGGTGCATGCCCCCACTCTAGACGAGGACTGACTACCCTGGGGAGACTCCAGAAGAACCCCAAGATCTATGTCAGCACTGGAGAGGAATCCTAAGCTCCCGGCCCCGAATCCACACATGGTTTTAGGCCCCGGCATCGTCGGGAGAGGAATCCCGAGAGACCCCCGAACAACTCACATGGGGACTGGCCTTTCCTGAGGCCACCAGAGCGAGTCCCTGAGGTCCCCGTCGTAAGTCGAGAGCACCTGCCGCAACTCGAGAAAATCCAGGATGTTCTCCGCTTCCAGGAGAGATGAGGCCCATTTCCGCTGAGGCGTCTCGAGGCTAATCACACCTAACCTCTGGAACTTCCAAAGGGTCCTTCACACCCTTGCTGCAACTCATGAAGTTCCCCTACATACCCGTCTCCACTCGAGAGGAAGCACGCGAGTCCTGCCCACATCGCGAGGAGCCGCGTTTCCGCCTCCTAGCTCGAGTGGAGGGATCCTTTCCCTGCGTGTTCGGGAAAGAATCCCCGGCGTTCCCGTCGCATCTCAAGAGGAGGCGCTCTCCACAGGAAAGGCGAGAGGAACTCCAGGGTCGTGCCACCGTTGCCAGTGTCCCCCAGATGTCTCAGTCCATTCCAGGGAAACCTGTTTTCCCTGCACTGCCTCGACTTTCAAGCAGAGGATAGACTCACACCACGGATGTGGGACAGCCCTGTGTGAAAGCCTCGTGGGAAAGCCTCGTGGGAAAGCCTCGATAGAAAGCCACAGATCCCTTGATCCACGCGAAGGGAAGCGTGACACTGCAGCTACAGCTCGGGAGGAAAACGCACGTGCATGCCCCCACTCGAGACGAGGACTGACTCCCCTGGGGAGACACCAGATGTACCCCAAGATCCATGTCATCCCTGGAGAGGAATCCTCAGGTTGCGGCACCGACTCCACACAAGGTCTTAGGCCCTTGCATCGCCCGGAGGGGAATCTGAGAGGCCCCCGAGCAACTCGCATGGGGACTGGCCTTTCCTGATGCCACCAGAGCGGGCCCCTGAGGTCCCCGTCATAAGTCGAGACCACCTGCCGCACCTCGAGAAAATCCAGGAGGTTCTCCCCTCCAGGAGAGATGAGGCCCATTTCCGCTGAGGCGTTTCGAGGCTAATCACACCTAAGCTCTGGAACTTCCAAAGGGTCCTTCACACCATTGCTGCAACACAAGAAGTTCCCCGATATAACCGTCTCTTCTCAGGAGGAAGCACGAGAGTCCCGCCCACATTCAGAGGAGTCCCGTTTCCGCCTCCTAGCTCGAGAGGAGGGATCCTTTCCCTGCGTGGTCGGGAAAGAATTCCCGGCGTTCCTGTCGCATCTCAAGAGGAGGCGCTCTCCACAGGAAAGGCCAGAGGAACTCCAGGTCGTGCCACCATTCCCAGAGTTCCCCAGATGTCTCAGTCCATTCCAGGGAAACCTGTTTTCCCTGCACTGCCTCGACTTTGAAGCCGAGGATGGACTCACACCACGGTGGCACGTGGGACAGCCCTGTGGGAGAGCCTCGTGAAAAGCCTCGTGGGAAAGCCTCGAGGCAAAGCCACAGATCCCCTGATCCAAGCGAAGGGAAGCATGACACTGCTCCTACAGCTCGGGAGGAAAGCCACGTGCATGCCCCCACTCGAGACGAGGACTGACTCCCCTGGGAGACTCCAGAAGTTCCCCAACATCCATGTCAGCACGGGAGAGGCATACTCAGGTTCTGGCACCGACTCCACACAAGGTCTTAGGCCCCGGCATCGACGGGAGAGGAATCCTGAGAGGGCCCCGAGCAACTCGCATGGGGACTGGCCTTTCCTGAGACCACCAGAGCGGGTCCCTTAGGTCCCTGTCGTAAGTCGAGAGCACCTGCGGCAACTCGAGAAAATCCAGGACTTTCTCCCCTCCAGGCGAGATGAGGCCCATTTCCGCTGAGGGGTCTCGAAGCTAATCACACCTAAACTCTGGAACTTCCAAAGGGTCCTTCACACCCTTGCTGCAACTCAAGAAGTTCCCCGACATACCCATCTCCACTCGAGGGGAAACACGATCATCCCGCCCACATCCTGAGGAGACCCCAATCTGCCTCATAGCTCGAGTGGGGGCATCCTTTGGCTGCGTGGTCGGCAAAGAATTCCTGGCGTTCCCGTCGCATCTCAAGAGGAGGCGCTCTCCACAGGAAAGGTGAGAGGAAATCCAGGGTCATGCCACCATTCCCAGAGTCCCCCAGATGTCTCAGTCCATTCCAGGAAAACCTGTGTTCCCTACACTGCCTCGACTTTCAAGCCGAGGATCGACTCACACCACGGTGGCACGTGGGACAGCCCTGTGGGAAAGCCTCGTGGGAAAGCCTCGTGGGAAAGCTCAGAGGGAAAGCCTCGAGCGAAAGCCACAGATAACTTGATCCATGCGAAGGGAAGGGTGACACTGCTGCTACAGCTCGGGAGGAAAGGGCACGTGCGTGCCACCACTTGAGACGAGGACTGACCCCCTGGGGAGACTCGGAAGTACCCCAAGATCCATGTCAGCACTGGAGAGGAATCCTCAGGTTCCGGCACCGACTCCACACAAGGTATTAGGCCCCAGCATCGATTGGAGAGGAATCCCGAGAGGCCCCGGAGAAACTCGCATGGGACTGGCCTTTCCTGAGGCCACCAGAGAGGGTCAATGAGGTCCCCATCGTAAATCGAGAGCACCTGCCGCAACCCGAGAAAATCCAGGAGGTTCTCCCCTCCAGGCGAGATGATGCCCATTTCCGCTGAGACGTCTCGAGGCTAATCACACCTAACCTCTGGAACTTCCGAAGGGTCCTTCACACCCTTGCTGCAACTCAAGAAGATCCCCGACATACCCGTCTCCACTCGAGAGGAAGCACGAGAGTCCCGCCCACATCCAGAGGAGCCCCGTTTCCGCCTCCTAGCTCGAGAGGAGGGATCTTTCCCTGCGTGGTCGAGAAAGAATTCTCGGCGTTCCGGTCTCATCTCAAGAGGAGGCGCTCTCCACAGGAAACGCGAGAGGAACTCCAGGGTCGTGCCATCATTAACAGAGTCCCCCAGATGTCTCAGTACATTCCAGGGAAACCTGTTTTCCCTGCACTGCCTCGCCTTTCAAGCCGAGGATCGACTCACACCACGGTGGCACGTGGGACAGCCCTGTGGGAAAGCCTCGTGGGAAAGCCTCGAGGGAAAGTCTTGTGGGAAAGTCTTGTGGGAAAGGCTTGAGCGAAAGCCACAGTTCCCTTGATCCACGCGAAGGGAAGCGTGACACTGCTGCTACAGCTCGGGAGGAAGGCGCACGTGCATGCCCCCACACGAGACGAGGACTGACTCCCCTGGGGAGACTCCAGAAGTACCCCAAGATCCATGTCGGCACTGGAGAGGAATCTTCAGGTTCCGGCACCGACTCCACACAAGGTCTTAGGCCCCGGCATCGTCGGGAGAGGAATCCCAAGAGGCCCCCGAGCAAGTCGCATGGGGACTGGCCTTTCCTGAGGCCACCAGAGCGGGTCCGTTAGGTCCCCGTCGTAAGTAGAGAGCATTGGCCTCAACTCGAGAAAATAGAGGAGGTTCTCCCCTCCAGGCGAGATGAGTCCCATTTCCACTGAGGCGTCTCGAGGCTAATTACACCTAACCTCTGGAAATTCCAAAGGGTCCTTCACACCATTGCTGCAACTCAAGAAGTTCCCTGACATACCCGTTGACACTCGAGAGGAAGCACGAGATTCAGCCCACATCCAGAGGAGACCCGTTTCCGCCTGCTGTCTCGAGAGGAGGGATCCTTTCCCTGCGTGGTCAGGAAAGAATTCCCGGCGTTCCCGACGCATCTCAAGAGGAGGTGCTCATCTCACTAAAGGCGAGAGGAACTCCAGGGTCGTGCCACAATTAGCAGAGTCACCCAGATGTCTCAGTCCATTCTAGGGAAAACTGTTTTCCCTGCACTGCCTCGACTTTCAAGCCGAGGATCGACTCACACCACGGTGGCACGTGAGACAGCCCTGTGGGTAAGCCTCGTGGGAAAGCCTCGAGGGAAAGCCACAGATCCCTTGATCCACGCGAAGGGAAGCGTGACACTGCTGCTACAGCTTGGGAGGAAAGCGCACCTGCATGCCCCCACTCAAGACGAGGACTGACTCCCCTGGGGAGACTCCAGAAATTCCCCAAGATCCATGTCATCCCTGGAGAGGAATCCTCAGGTTCCGGCACCGACTCCACACAAGGTCTTAGGCCCCGGTATCGACGGGAGAGGAATCCCGAGAGGCCACCGAGCAACTTGTATGGGGACTGGCCTTTCCTGAGGCCACCACACCCGGTCCCTGAGGTCCCCTTGTATGTCGAGAGCACCTGCTGTAACTGGAGAAAATCCAGGAGGTTCTGCCCTCCAGGCGAGATGAGGCCCATTTCCGCTGAGGCGTCTGGAGGCTAATCACACCTAACCTCTGGAACTTCCAAAGGGTCCTTCACACCCTTGCTACAACTCAAGAAGTTCCCCGACATACCCTTCTCCACTCGAGAGGAAGCATAACAGTCCCGCCCACATCCAGAGGAGCCCCGTTTCCGCCTCCTAGCTTAAGAGGAGGGATTCTTTCCCTGCGTGGGTGGGAAAGAATTCCCCGTGTTCCCGTCGCATCTCAAGAGGAGGAGATCTCCACAGGAAAGGCGAGAGGGACTCCAGGGTCTTGCCAGCATTCCAAGAGTCCCCCAGATGTCTAAGTCCATTCCAGAAGAACCTGTTTTCCCTGCACTGCCTCGAATTTCACGCCGAGGATCGACTCACACCACCGTGGCACGTGGGACAGCCCTGTTGGAAAGCCTCGTGTGAAAGCCTCAATGGAAAGCGACAGATCCCTTGATCCACACGTCAGAAAGCGTGACACTGCTGCTACAGCTCGTGAGGAATTGGCAGGTGCATGGCCCCACATGAGATGAGGACTGAATCCCGTGGCAAGACTCCAGAAGTATGGAAAGACTCATGTCAGCACTGGAGAGGCATCCTCAGGGTCTGGCCCCGACTCCACACAAAGTCTTAGGCACCGGCATCGATGGGTGAGGAATCCCTAGAGGCCCCCTGGTAACTCGCATGGGGACTGGCCTTTCCTGAGGCCACCAGAGCGGGTCCCTGAGGTCCGCATCGTAACTTGAGAGCACCTGCCGCAACTGGGTAAAATCCAGGAGGTTCTCCCCTCCAGGCGAGATGAGGCCCCATTTCCCCTGAGGCCTATATGCCCTATCT
>NW_017217387.1:0-12564 GCF_001704415.2 Capra hircus | reverse complement strand
GACACGTGGGACAGCCGTGGGAAAGCCTCGTGGGAAAGCTCGAGGAAAGCCACAGATCCCTTGATCCACGCGAAGGGAAGCGTGACACTGCTGCTACAGCCCGGGAGGAAAGCGCACGTGCATGCCCCCACTCGAGACGAGGACTGACTCCCCTGGGGAGACTCCAGACGTACCCCAAGATCCATGTCAGCACTGGAGAGGAATCCTCAGGTTCCGGCACCGACTCCACAACAAGGTCTTAGGGCCCCGGCATCGACGGGAGAGGAATCCCGAGAGGCCCCCGAGCAACTCGCTTGGGGACTGGCCTTTCCTGAGGCCACCGGAGCGGGTCCGTGAGTCCCCATCGTAAGTCGAGAGAGCACCTGCCACAACTCGAGAAAATCCAGGAGGTTCTCCCCTCCTGGCGAGGTGAGGCTCCTTTCTGCTGAGGCGTCTCGAGGCTAATCACACCTACCCTCTGGAACTTCCAAAGGGTCCTTCACACCCTAGCTGCAACTCAAGAAGTTCCCGGATATACCCGTCTCCACTCGAGAGGAAGCACGAGCGTCCCGCCCACATCCAGAGGAGCCCCGTTACCGCCTCCTAGCTCGAGAGGTGGTATCCTTTCCCTGCAGGTCGGGAAAGAATTCCCGGCGTTCCTGTTGCATCTCACGAGGAGGACGCTCTCCACCTGAAAGGCGAGAGGGACTCAAGGGTCGTGCCACCATTTCCAGAGTACTGCAGATGTCTCAGTCCATTCCAGGGAAACCTGTTTTCCCTGCACTGCCTCGACTTTCAAGCCGAGGATCGAATCACACCACAGTGGCACGTGGGACAGCCCTGTGGGGAAAGCCTCGAGGGAAAGCCACAGATGCCTTGATCCACGGAAAGGAAGTGTGACACTGCTGCTACAGCTCGGAGGAAAGCACACGTGCATGCCCCCACTCGAGACGAGGACTGACTCCCCTGGGGCGATTCCAGAAGTACCCCAAGATCCATGTCAGCCACTGGAGAGGAATCCTCAGGTTCCGGCACCGACACCGCACAAGGTCTTAGGCCTGGGCATCGATGGGAGAGGAATCCCGAAAGGCCCCCGAGCAACTCGCATGGGGACTGGCCTTTCCTGAGGCCACCAGAGCGGGTCCCTGAGGACCCCGTCGTAAGACGAGAGCGCCTGCCGCAACTCGAGAAAATCCAGGAGGTTCTCCCTTCCAGGCGAGATGATTCCCATTTCTGCTGAGACGTCTCGAGGCTAATCACACCTAACCTCTGGAAGTTCCAAAGGGTCCTTCACACCCTTGCTGCAACTCAAAAATTCCCCGACATACCCGATTCCACTCGAGAGGAAGCACGAGAGTCCCGCCCACATCCAGAGGAGCCCCGTTTCCGACTCCTAGCTCGAGAGGAGGGATCCTTTCCCTGCGTGGTCGGGAAAGAATTCCCGGCGTTCCGTCGCATCTCAAGAGGGGGCACTCTCCACAGGAAAGGCGAGAGGAACTCCAGGGTCGTGCCACCATTCCCAGAGTCCCCCAGATGTCTCAGTTCATTCCAGGGAAAACCTGTTTTCCCTGCACTGCCTCGACTTTCAAGCCGAGGATCGACTCACACCACGGTGGACACGTGGGACAGCCCTGTGGGAAAGCCTCGTGGGAAAGCCTCGAGGGAAAGCCACAGATCCCTTGATCCACGCGAAGGTAAGCGTGACACTGCTGCTACAGCCCGGGAGGAAAGCGCACGTGCATGCCCCCACTCGAGACGAGGACTGACTCCCCTGGGAGACTCCAGACGTACCCCAAAATCCATGTCAGCACTGGAGAGGAATCCTCAGGTTCCGGCACTGACTCCACACAAGGTCTTAGGCCCCGGCATCGACGGGAGAGGAATCCCGAGAGGCCCCCGAGCAACTCGCTGGGGACTGGCCTTTCCTTAGGCCGCCCAGAGCGGGTCCGTGAGGTCCCCGTCGTAAGTCGAGAGCACCTGTCCACAACTCGAGAAAATCCAGGAGGTTCTCCCCTCCAGGCGAGGTGAGGCTCCATTTCTGCTGAGGCGTCTCGAGGCTAATCACACCTACCCTCTGGAACTTCCAAAGGGTCCTTCACACCCTTGCTGCAACTCAAGAAGTTCCCGGATATACCCGTCTCCACTCGAGAGGAAGCACGAGCGTCCCGCCCACATCCAGAGGAGCCCCGATTACCGCCTCCTAGCTCGAGAGCTGGTATCCTTTCCCTGCAGGGTCGGGAAAGAATTCCCGGCAGTTCCCTGTTCGCCATCTCAAGAGGAGGCGCTCTCCACCTGAAAGGCGAGAGGGACTCAAGGGTCGTGCCACCATTCCCAAGAGTCCACAAGATGTCTCAGTCCATTCCAGGGAAACCTTTTTCCCTGCACTGACCTCGATCTTTCAAGCCAAGGATCGACTCACACCACGGTGGACACGTGGGACAGACCTGTGGGCAAGACTCATGGGAAAGCCTCGGAGGGAAAGCCACAGCATCCCTTGATCCACGCGAAATGAAGCTGTGACACTGCTGCTACAGCTTGGCAGGAAAGCGCACTGTGCATGCCCCCACTCAGAGCGAGGACTGACTCCCCTGAGTAGACTCCAGAAGTACCCCAAGATCCATGTCAGCACTGGAGAGGAATCCTCAGGTTTCTGGCACCAGACTCCACACAAAGTCTTAGGCCCCTGGCATCGACGGGAGAGGAATTCCAAGAGGCCTCCGAGCAACTCGCATGGGGACTGGCCTTTCCTGAAGCCACCAGAGCGGTACCCTGACGTCCCCGTCGTAGTCGAGAGCACCTGCCGCAACTCGAGAAAATCCAGGAGGTTCTCCCCTCCAGGCGAGATGAGGCCCATTTCCCTGAGGCGTCTCGAGGTAATCACACCTAACCTCTGGAACTTCCATAAGGGTCCTTCACACGCTTGCTGCAACTCAAGAAGTTCCCCGACATACCCGTCTCCACTCGAGAGGAAGCGCAAGAGTTCCGCCCGACATCCAGAGGAGCCCCAGTTCCGCTTCCTAGCTCGAGAGGAGGGATCCTTTCCCTGCGTGTCGGGAAAGAATTCCCGACATTTCCCGTCGCATCTAAAGAGGAGGCGCTCTCCACAGGAAAGGCGAGAGGAACTCCAGGGTCGTGCCACCATATCCCTAGAGTCCCCCAGATGTCTCAGTCCTATTCCAGGGAAACCAGTTTTCTCCTGCAGTGCCTCGACTTTCAAGCCGAGGATCGGACTCACACCACGGTGGCACGTGGGACAGCCCTGTGGAAAGCCTCGGGAAAGCCCTGCGAAACGTCGAGTGAAAGCCACAGATTTCCTTCATCCACGCGAAGGGAAGCATGACAGTGCTGCTACAGTTCGGGAGAAAGTCACGTGCATGACCCCAACTCGAGACGAGGACTGACTCCCCTGTGGAGACTCCAGAAGTACCCCAAGATCCATGTCAGCACTGGAGAGGAATCCTCAGGTTCCGGCACCGACTCCACACAAGGTCTTATGCCGGGGTCCAGCCTCGGTGGATCCTAGGGAATTCGAAGGGTGGACGGCGTTGGCGTGGAAAGACTTGTTTATTTATTAATGTAAGATTAGATTAGGAAACTATAGTGTAGTACCAAGATTAAGTGGAGGAAGAGGGCTGAATAGCTTGGTTTATGCGGACGGCCAATAAAATTCCAGACAAGGAATTTACACCACCTACGTTGGGCCACCGGCGCCCGCTTGAATATCTAAGGGTGCCTCGCCTTAAGCTCCCTTTTGTGCGGGTCTTAACAGCCAGGGCAAGTAAGTAGACCTGGCGAGCCTCCGCACTCCAGGTGGAGATTCAGCCTGAAGTTATAGTAAAGAGCAGAGAGAAGGAAAGGTAGAGAAGAAGAAAGAGAGAGAAAGACACGGGGGGAGCCAGAGTCCCAAGAAACCAGGCTGAGAGACTAGTTCGAGAAGCTGGTCCGAGAAACTGGCCCCCGGCCCCTGGCCTCCTCCTTTATTGTTCAGAAGGCCTTTTATACTTTTGATAAAACATGGAGATCAATGGATAACACACAATTATGTAGTGTTCGCAACCCAGATTCTTTCTGTATATCATTTTGTATACAAAAGGTCTCAGGTGATTTACATTATCTTCTGGCCAAGAGGCTTGTTAACACTTTTTGGCTCTCTTCCTTAATGAATGTTAATTTTGTTTCCCCTGAAGTGTTTTTCTTTAATCTGCATCTCCTTAAAGCATTAAAGTTACATCTCTATAGAACAAAGGTGCAGTGGGTTATAACAAAGAAGGTACTTAACTCAAAGATCTAATGTTGCTAATACCAGGTCTACTACTTGTTTTTCTATATACCAACTATATCTAAAAATAAAGGATATGAAAATTTGGCAGCAAGCATTGACCCAAAATAATGAAACTTTTAATCAGTCCTATTCTAAAGGTTTTGACTCCTCGGAAGCTCCTGCATTCCTAGGATGTTTTAAGCTTCCTGTGCCTCCTGCGGTCAGGAGGCCTCAAACAATCACAAGCGCAGCTGTACGAGTCCTACAGGCAGGCTAGAAAGAAATCAGAGGGTTTTTGGATTGAAACACTCTTTTAAATGCAGAAGACTAACGGCCTGAATTGACTTTTTCCAGAAAAGGTCAGAAGAGTGAAAAAGCAGAGCACAAAAAAAGGCAGATTTTTGTTGGGGTACGTGCTTAAAAATTTCCAGAGGGATCCCTGAAATCTGAGCACGCCTTGCGTATGTCAGCTTCCATCCTCATATCCTTGTCACGGGCGGGCTTCCTCACACTGGCTCCCAGCAGTCTTAGGCCCCGGCATCGACGGGAGAGCAATCCCGAGAGGCCCCCGAGCAACTCGCATGGGGACTGGCCTTTCCTGAGGCCACCAGAGCGGGTCACTGAGGTCCCCGTCGTAAGTCGAGAGCACCTGCCGCAACCTGAGAAAATCCAGGAGGTTCTCCCTTCCAGGCGAGATGAGGCCCATTTCCGCGAGGTGTCTCAAGGCTAATCACACCTAACTTCTGGAACTTCCAAAGGGTCCTTCACACCCTTGCTGCAACTCAAGAAGTTCCCCGACATACCCGTCTCCACTCGAGAGGAAGTACGAGAGTCCCGCCCACATCCCGAGGAGCCCCATTTCCGCCTCCTAGCTCGAGAGGAGGGATCCTTTCCCTGCGTGTTCCGGAAAGAATTACCGACGATCCTGTTGCATCTGAAGAGGAGGCACTCTCCACAGGAAAGGCGAGAGGAACTCCAGGGTCGTGCCACCATTCCCAGAGTCCCCCAGATGTCTCAGTTCATTGCAGGGAAACCTGTTTTCCCTGCACTTCCTCGACTTTCAAGCCGAGGATCGACTCACACCACGGTGACACGTGGAAAAGCCCTGTGGGAAAGCCTCGTGGGAAAGCCTCGAGGGAAAGCCACAGATCCCTTGATCCACGCCAAGGGAAGCGTGACACTGCTGCTACAGCTCGGGAGGAAAGCGCACGTGCATGCCCCGAACTCGAGACGAGGACTGACTCCCCTGGGGAGACTCCAGACGTACCTCAAGATCCATGTCAGCACTGGAGGGAATCCTCAGGTTCCGGCACCGACTTCACACATGGTCTTAGGCCCCGGCAACGACGGGAGAGGAAACCCGAGAGGCCCCCGAGCAACTCGCATGGGGACTGGCCTTTCCAGCGGCCACCAGAGCGGGTCCCTGAGGTCCCTTTCCTAAGTCGAGAGCACCTGCCGCAACTCGAGAATATCCAGGAGGTTCTCCCCCGCAGCCGAGGTGAGGCCCATTTCCGCTGAGGCGTCTACATGCTAATCACACCTAACTTCTGGAACTTCCCAAGGGTCCTTGGCACACTTGCTGCAACTCAAGAAGTTCCCCGACATCCTCCTCTCCACTCGACAGGAAGCACGAGAGTCCCGCCCACATCCAGAGGAGCCCCGTTTCCGCCTCCTAGCTCGAGAGGAGGGATCCTTTCCCTGCGTGGTGGGGAAAGAATTCACCGCATTCCCGTCGCATCTCAAGAGGAGGCACTCTCCACAGGAAAGGTCGAGAGGAACTCCAGGGTCGTGCACCATTCACAGAGTCCCCCAGATGACTCAGTCTATTCCAGGGAAACCTGTTTTCCCTGCACTGCCTCGACTTTCAATCCGAGGATCGACTCACAACACGGTGGCACGTGGGAGAGCCCTGTGGAAAAGAGTCATGGGAAAGCCTCGAGGGAAAGCCACAGATCCCTTGATCCACGCGAAATGAAGAGTGACACTGCTACTACAGCTCGGGAGGAGACCGCACGTGCATGCCCCCACTCGAGACTTGGACGGACTCCCCGCGGGAAACTCCAGAAGTACCCAAAAATCCATGTCAGCACTGGAGAGGAATCCTCAGGTTCCGGCACCGACTTCACACATGGTCTTAGGCCCCGGCATCGACGGGAGAGGAATTCCGAGAGGCCCCTGAGCATCTGGCATCGGGACTGGCCTTTCCTGAGGCCACCAGAGTGGGTCCCTGAGGTCCCCGTCGTAAGTCGAGAGAACCTGCCGCAACTCGAGAAAATCCAGGAGATTCTCCCCTCCAGGCGAGATGAGTCCCATTTCCGCTGAGGCGTCTAGAGGCTATTCACACCTAATATCTGGAACTTCCAAAGGGTCCTTCACACCCTTGCTGCAACTCAAGAAGTTCCCCGACTTAACCATCTCCACTCGAGAGGAAGCACGAGAGTCCTGCCCACATCCAGAGGAGCCCCGGTTCCGCTTCCTAGCTCGAGAGGAGGGATCCTTTCCCTGCTTGTTCGGGAAAGAATTCCCGGCCTTCCTTTCGCATCTCAAGAGCAGGCACTCTCCATAGGAAAAGCGAGAGGAACTCCAGGGTCGTGCCACCATTCCCAGAGTCCCCCAAATGTCTCAGTACATTCCAGGGAAACCTGTTTTCCCTGCACTGCCTCGACTTTCAATCCGAGGATCGACTCACACCACGGTGGCACGTGGGAGAGCCCTGTGGGAAAGATTCGTGGGAAAGCCTCGTGGGAAAGCCTCGAGGGAAAGCCACAGATCCCTTGATCCACGGAAATGAAGCGTGACACCGCTGCTACAGCTCGGGAGGAAAGCGCACGTGCATGCCCCCACTCGAGACGAGGACGGACTCCCCTCGGAAGACTGCAGAAGTACCCCAAGATCCATGTCAGCACTGGAGAGGAATCCTCAGGTTCCCGCACCGACTCCACACAAGGTCTTAGGCCCGGCATCGACAGGAGAGGAATCCCCAGAGGGCCCCGTGCAACTCGCATGGGGACTGGCCTTTCCTGAGGCCACCAGAGCGGGTCCCTGAGGTCCCCATCGTAAGTAGAGAGCACCTGCCGCAACTCGAGAAAATCCAGGAGGTTATCCCCTCCAGGGGAGTTGAGGCCCATTTCCGATGAGGGGTCTCGAGCCTAATCACACCTAACCTCTGAAACTTCCAAAGGGTCGTTCTCACCCTGGTTGCAACTCGAAAAGTTACCCGACATACCCGTCTCCACTCGAGAGGAAGCACGAGAGTTCCGCCCACATCCAGAGGAGTCCCGTTTCCGCCTCGTTGCTCGAGAGGAGGGATCCTTTCCCTGCGTGGTCGGGAAAGAATTCCCGGCGTTCCCGTCGCATCTCAAGAGGAGGCGATCTCCACAGGAAAGGCGAGAGGAACTCCAGGGTCGTGCCACCATTCCCAGAGTCCCCCAGATGTCTCAGTCCATTCCAGGGAAACCTATTTTCCCTGCACTGCCTCGACCTTCAAACCAAGGATCGAGACACACCATGGTGGAACGTGGGACAGCCCTGTGGGAAAGCCTCATGGGAAAGCCTTGAGGGATAGCCAAAAATCCCTTGTTCCTCGCGAAGGGAAGCATGACATTGCTTCTACAGCTCGGGAGGAAAGCGAACGTGCATGCCCTCACTCGAGACGAGGACTGACTCCCTGGGGAGACTCCAGAAGTACCCCAAGATTCATGTCAGCACTGGTGAGGAATCCTCAGGTTCCGGCAGCGACTCCGCACAAGGCTTTAATCCCCGTCATCGAAGGGAGAGGAATCCCGAGAGGCCCCCGAGCAACTCGCATGGGGACTGGCCTTTCCTGAGGCCACCAGAGCGGGTCCCTGAGGTCCCCTTCGTAAGTCGAGAGCACCTGCCGCAACTCGAGAATATCCAGGAGGTTCTCCCCCCCAGCCGAGATGAGGCCCATTTCCGCTGAGGCGTCTCGAGGCTAATCACAACTAACCTCTGGAACTTCCAAAGGTCCTTCACACCCTTGCTGCAACTCAAGAAGTTCCCCGACATACCCGTCTCCACTCGAGAGGAAGCACGAGAGTCCCGCCCACATCCAGAGGAGCCCCGGTTCCGCTTCCTAGCTCGAGAGGAGGGATCCTTTCACTGCGTGGTCGGGAAAGAATTCCTGGCGTTCCCGTCGCATCTCAAGAGCAGGCGCTCTCCACAGGAAAGGCGAGAGGAACTCCACGGTCGTGCCACAATTCCCAGAGTCCCCCAGATGTCTCAGTCTATTACAGGGAAACCTGTTTTCCCTGCTCTGCCTCGACTTTCAAGCCGAGGGTCGACTCACACCATGGTGGCAACGGGACAACCCTGTGGGAAAGCCTCGTGGGAAAGCCTCGAGTGAAAGCCTCGAGGGAAAGCCACAGATCCGTTGATCCACGCGAAGGGAAGCGTGACACTGCTGCTACAGCTCGGGAGGAAAGCACACGTGCATGCCCCCACTCGAGACGAGGACTGTCTCCCCTGGGGAGACTCCACAAGTACCCCAAGATCCATGTCAGCACTGGAGAGGAATCCTCAGGTTCCCCACCGACTCCACACAACGTCTTAGGCCCCGGCATCAACGGGAGAGGAATCCCGAGAGGCCCCCGAGCAACTCGCATGGGGACTGGCCTTTCCTGTGGCCACCAGAGCAGGTCCCTGAGGTCCCCGTCGTAAGTCGAGAGCACCTGCCACAACTCAAGAAAATCCTGGAGGTTCTGCCCTCCAGGTGGGATGAGGCCCATTTCAGCCTAGGCGTCTCGAGGCTAATCACACCTAACCTCTGGAACTTCCATAGGGTCCTTCACACCCTTCCTGAAACTCAAGAAGTTCCCCACCTTACCCGTCTCCACTCGAGAGGAAGCACGAGAGTCCCGCCCACATCCAGAGAAGCCCCGTTTCCGCCTCCTAGTTCGAGGGCAGGGATCCTCTCCCCGCGTGGAGGGGAAAGAATTCCCGGCGTTCCCGTCGCATCTCAAGAGGAGCCGCTCTCCACAGGAAAAGCAAGAGGAATTCCAGGGTCTTGCCACATTCCCAGAGTCCCCCAGATGTCCCAGTCCATTCCAGGGAAACCTGTTTTCCCTACACTGCCTCGACTTTCAACCCGAGGATCGACTCACACCTCGGTGGAACGTGGGACAGCCCTGTGGGAAAGCCTGGTGGGAAAGCCAAGAGGGAAAGCCACAGATCCCTTGATCCACGCAAAGGGAAGCGTGACACTGCTGCTTCACCTCGGGAGGAAAGCGCACGTGCATGCCCCAACCTCGTGACGAGGACTGACTCCCCTGGGGAGACTCCAGAAGTACCCCAAGAACTATGTCAGCACTGAAGAGGAATCCTCAGGTTCCGCCACCGACTTCACACAAGGTCTTAGGCCCCAGCATCGACGGGAGAGGAATCCCGAGAGGCCCCCGTGCAACTCGCATGGGGACTGCCTTTCCTGAGGCCATCACAGCGTGTCCTGGGGGTCCCAGTCGTAAGTCGAGAGCACCTGCCGCAACTCGAGAAAATCAAGGAGGTTCTCCCCTCCAGGCAAGATGAGGCCCGTTTCCGCTGCGGCATTTCGAGGCAAATCACACCTAACCTCTAGAACTTCCAAAGGTTCCTTCACACCCTTTCTGCAACTCAGGAAGTTCCCCGACATACCCGTCTCCACTCGAGAGAAAGCACGAGAGTCCCTCCCACATCCAGAGGAGCCCCGTTTCCGCCTCCTAGCTCGAGAGGAGGGACCCTTCGCCTGCGTGGTCGGGAAAGAATTCCCTGCGTTTCCGTCGCATCTCAAGAGGAGGCACTCTCCACAGGAAAGGCGAGAGGAACTCCAGGGTCGTGCCACCATTCCCAGAGTCCCTCAGATGTCTCAGTCCATTCCAGGGAAACCTGTTTTCCCTGCACTGCCTCGACTTTCAAGCCGAGGATCGACTCACACCACGGTGGCACGTGGGACAGCCCTGTGGGAAAGCCTCGTGGGAAAGCCTCGAGGGAAAGCCACAGATCCGTTGATCCACCCGAAGGGAATCGTGACACTCCTGCTACAGCTCGGGAGGAAAGGGCACGTGCATGACCCCACTCGAGACAAGGACTGACTCCCCTGGGGAGACTCCAGAATTACTCCAAGATCTATGTCAGCACTGGGAGAGGAATCCTCAGTATCCGGCACCGACTCCACACACAAGGTCTTAGGCCCTGGCACCGATGAGAGAGGATTCCCGAGATGCCCCGAGCAACTCGCATGGGGACTGGCTTTCCTGAGGCACCAGTCGTGTCCCTGAGGTTCCCGTCGTAAGTCAAGAGCACCTGCCGCAACTCGAGAAAATCCAGGAGGTTCTCCCTTCGACGCGAGATGAGGCCCATTTCCGCTGAGGCGTCTCCAGGCAAATCACACCTAACCTCTGGAACTTTTCAAAGGGTCCTTCACACCCTTTCTGCCAACTCAAGAAGTTCCCCAACATACCCGTCTCGACTTGAGAGGAAGCACGAGAGTCCGCCCACATCCAAAGGAGCCCGATTCCGGCCTCCTAGATCGAGAGGAGGGATCCTTCCCCTGCGTGGTCGGCAACGAATTCCCGGCGTTCAGGTCGCATCTTAAGAGAGGCACTCTCCACAAGAAAGGCCAGAGGAACTTCAGGGTCGTGCCACCATTCCCAGAGTTCCCCAGATTCTCAGTCCATTGAGGGAAACCTTTTTCCCTGCACTGCCTCAACTTTCAAGCCAGGGATCGACTTCCACGGTGGCAGGGGCACGTGGACAGCCCTGTGGGAAAGCCTCGTGGGAAAGCTTCGAGGGAAACACATATCCCTTGATCCACGCGAAGGGAAGCGCGACACTGCTGCTACAGCTTGGGAGGAAAGCGCACGTGCATGCCCCCACTCGAGACGAGGACTGACTTCCCTGGGAGACTCCAGAAGTACCCCAAGATCCATGTCAGCACTGGAGAGGTATGCTCAGGTTTGGAACCGTCTCCACACAAGATCTTAGGCTCCGGCATCGTCGGGAGAGGAATCCCGAGAGGCCCCCGAGCTACTCGCATGGGGACTGGCTTTCCTGAGGCCACCAGAGCGGGTCCCTGAGGTCCCCGTAGTAAGTCGAGAGCACCTGCCGCAACTCGAGAAAATTCAGGAGGTTCTCCCTCCAGGCGAGATGAGGCCCATTTCCGCTGAGGCGTCTCGAGGCTATTCACACCTAACCTCTGGAACTTCCAAAGGGTCCGTCACACACTTGCTGCAACTCAAGGAGTTCCCCGACATACCCGTCTCCACTCGAGAGGAAGCACGAGAGTCCCTCCCACATCCAGAGGAACCCCGTTTCCGCCTCCTAGATCGATAGGAGTGAACCTTCCCCTGCGTGGTCGGGAAAGAATTCCCGGCGTTTCCGTCGCATCTCAAGAGGAGGCGCTTTCCCAGGAAAGGCGAGAGGAACTCCAGGGTCGTGCCACCATTCCCAGAGTCCCCCAGATGTCTCAGTCCATTCCAGGGAAACCTGTTTTCCCTGCACAGCCTGGACTTTCAAGCCGAGGATCGACTCACACCACGGTGGCACATGGGACAGCCCTGTGGGTAAGACTCGTGGGAAAGCCTCGTGGGAAAGCCTCGAGGGAAAGCTACAGATCCCTTGATCCATGGGAAGGGAAGTGCGACACTAAAGTCGGGAGGAAAGCGAACGTGCATGCCCCCACTGGACGAGTGACTCCCTTGGGAGACTCCAGAATTACCCCAAGATCCATGTCGGCACTGGAGAGGAACGCTCAAGTTCCGGCATCAACTCCACACAAGATCATAGGCCCGGCATCGACGGGAGAGGAATCCCGAGAGGCTCCGTGCAACTCGCATGGGACTCGACTTTCCTGAGGCCACCAGAGGCGCGTCCCTGAGTCCCTGTCGTAATTCTAGAGCAGCTGCCGGAACTCGAGAAAATCCAAGAGGTTCTCCCGTCAAGCGAGATGAGGCCCATTTCCGCTGAGGCATCTCGAGGCAAATCACACCTAACCGCTGGAATTCCAAAGGGTCCTTCACACCCTTGCTGCAACACAAGAAGTTCCCCGACATACCTGTCTCCACTCGAGAGAAGCACGAGAGTCCCGCCCACATCCAGAGGAGCCCGTTTCCGCCTCCTAGCTCGAGAGGAGAGATCCTTTTCCTGGGTGGTCGGGAAGAATTCCCGGCGTTCCCGTCGCATCTCAAGAGCAGGCGCTCTCCACAGGAAAGGCGAGAGGAACTCCAGGGTTGTGCCACCATTCCCAGAGTCCCCCAGATGCCTGAGTCCATTAGGGAAAACTGTTTTCCCTGCACTGCCTCGACTTTCAAGCCGAGGATCAACACACTTATACC
>NW_017217386.1:0-12564 GCF_001704415.2 Capra hircus | reverse complement strand
AAGCAAGAGTACTGGAGTGGGGTGCCATCATACACAATACATTTATGTGTGCATGTTCACATGCATGGGCTTTCCTGGTGACTCAGTATTAACGAATCGACCTGCTAAGCAGAAGATGCAAGTTCATTTTCCTAGGCAGTAAGATTTTCTGGAGAATGAAATGACAACCCACTCCAGTATTGTTAGAAATCTCATAGACAGAGGAGCCCAGTGGGCTACAGTCCATAGGGTCACAAAAGAATCAGACCTGACTTAGGGACTAAACAACGACCTTCATATGCGTATTCAGGTGTATGTGTGTGTCCTTTGTATACATTTCCTAGACAGCTCAAAATAGAATACATCCTAAAATGCTGGATAGGCTGTAGTCTAGGAGGCATGAAGCTGGCCTACGGTTTAAATACTGTGCAATAAGTTTTAACTACTTTAAACATATATATTAAGGAAGAAAGTTAATTTTCCTTATAGATATAATTTCATATTTAATTGCAATTAAGCACAGTAATAAGATTAACTTTTAAATTATTAAAAAATCATTTTTGAGTATTAACATCATATATATATAGAACTAAAAAACCTACAAGTATAGAAAATAGAAACTAAAGTTAATTTTGATAGATGATTTATGTTTTTTCAATTTTTTCAACACTGACTCCTAATGTTCTCATTTGTAGCACCTTGTTAATTAAACACAACCTTTATGTTCAATAGTTTTATTTATAAAGTGTTTCACTAAGTTCTATGGCCTATGTTAAATAGTATTTATGAATTTCATTCATCTCATTTTGTTCATATAATTTTAAAATCCAAATCGACCTAGTACTTCTGAAATTTATATGGATACTTTAAGAGCAAACAATTTTAAATGTTCTTAAATGTACTCTGTAAAAAATGAGTTACCAACTTGTGATATTAACAATGGTGTAGAAATTAAGACACTATCAAATTGCCATGGAATAGGAATAATATATAGATAAATGGATCGGAATATAGCTTAACAAAAAATATAAGAGAGAACATGGTTTTAGAATCACAGTACTGCAATGGGAAGCAGTACAATGTGGTATTTAGAGATATACTAAGAAGTGACAACTGAGTGTCCTTGAGAAAATGAAAAATTACTTGATAACTTGGTGTTTCACTTTTGCGCTCTATAACATGTGAGTAATAATAGGCTGGGAACTCAGTGCTTGTTTCTCTTGCAGTTCTTATGTCGAATCACACATACCCCAGTGTGATGGTGTTTGGGAGTGGACCTTTGGGGGTGATTAGGTCGTGAGGATGGAGCCCCCGTGAATGAGATTCCTGAAGAGACGGGCCATAGTGATGGCCAAGGCTGTGTGAGGTCACGCAAGCAATGGGGTTTTCTCTGAGGTAGGAAGCCGACTCTCACCAGACATGGAATCTACTGGTGCCTTGACGCTGTCCCCTTCATTCTTCGCAAGTTACCATCACCTGAATTCAGTGGTATTATTCTGTCTGCTTTGACAATTTTTCTATAATGAATTTTCCTATATATCTGGCAGGTTCAATATCAGTTTTCCCTCAACTTTGTGGTTGGAAAACTTTATATTTGATATCTTTCTAGTACATTAATTTGAAATACTCGATGGATGTCATTGTAATATTGTTCACATTTTATCTGTTCTCCTTTAGTTGGCTATCTCACTTATTTAATTTACTTACTTTCAGGATCTGCTTTGGAAATCAACCCAGAATAAAAAAATGGGTACCTAAAGAATTAAGTACTCGTAATTAAGTAGGGAATATAATCCCACAAAATCGTGAACTAGAACATTTCTAGAATAATAAAAATATTTTTTCTTTACCACTACCCTAAATAAAAAGATAAAACACAAAAGAAGAAACAAAAGGAAAGGAAAGGGAGAGAAGGAATGAGAGGGGGAAAGGAAAACAGGAAGGGAACAGACAGAAAAGGAAAAAAGAAAAGAAAAAGTTTTCTCATATAGATCTCTTCTTAATATAAACTTATTTCATACTTTATTATTTATGTGTATATATATTCATATACAGCTTATAAGTATATGCATATATATATACAACTTATGCCATAAATTATAAACCTAAGGGGCAATAGGATATTGTACAAGAAAAATAAATTTATTCTTATACCTTCATATGTGGAATATTATAAAATAGGGAAAAAGAGTCAGAGGTTCCTCTAGTAATATGAATCAAGCTTAGTATCAATAAACTAATTAGGCACTAATGTCATGTTTTTATCTCTACCACTTTTAAGAATTTATACACTATTATGTATTTACCACACATGTTTAACTTTGTAAGGTCTTAAATTGAAAAGTATTTTGATCACCTTTCTTCCAAACAAGAAAGAGAATTAATAGTTCTTCAGTTTTTGATCTTCCTTTTCCTAGCTAGTGTATGATCATTATGAAATATTTTAGGTAAGATATTTTTTTTCATCCCAACATATTAAACACATTTTGTTTAATGCATGCACACACATACACACACACTATTCTTTGGACTTACTACAGATTTTTCAACACTGCCCTGGAATCATTGAATTTTCCTGAAGGACATCCTTTTGTATGTCTTTTACATGTTCAAATATAAATATCTATTGGTGATAAAATCCTGATTCTAGTTCTAATAAATATTTATCTTTTATTCTCAAACTTGACTGATAATTTTATGAGAAACAAAACTCTAAGTTGGCCATTATTTTTCCCTGTTAATTTCTACATGCTATTCTAATGTCCTAAATTTTGCTGTTGAGAAATTTGTTGTAATTCTAGAATTTGTTCCTGTTTTGTGTTCTGTTTTTTCTTCAGCTCCTGTGAACATCATCTTTGTCTTGGTAATGTTACAGTTTCCCTATGTAATATTTGGTCTGGATTTCTTTTTTCTTTACTTTCTTGGTATATTTTATATATTCCATACCTTGGAAGTCAGCCCTCCTTTTCCTTTTTAAATGACTTTTGGAAATATATGATCTACTATCAGTAAGTTCAGTCGCTCAGTTGTGCCTATGACCCCATGTACTGCAGCACGCCAGGTCTCCTTGTCCATCGCCGACTCCCGGAGTTCACCCAAACTGATGTCCATTGAGCCGGTGATGCCATCCAGCCATCTCATCTTCTGGCATCCCCTTCTCCTCCTGCCCTCAATCTTTCCAGCATCAGGGTCTTTTCCAATAAGTCAGCTCTTTGCTTCAGGTGGCCAAAGTATTGGAGTTTCAGCTTCAACACCAGTCCTTCCAGTGAACACTCAAACTGATCTCCTTTAGGATGGACTGGTTGGATCTCCTTGGAGGCCAAGGGACTCTCAAGAGTCTTCTCCAACATCACAGTTCAAAAGCAATCAATTCTACAGTGCTCAGCTTTCTTTATTGTCCAACTCTCACATCCATACATGACTACTGGAAAGACCATAGCCTTGACTAAACGGAACTTTGTTGACAAAATAATGTCTCTGTTTTTTAATATGCTGTCTAGGTTGGTCATAACTTTCCTTCTAAAGAGTAATTATCTTCTAATTTTGTGGCTGCAGTCACCATCTGCAGTGATTTTGGAGCCCCCCCAAAATAAAGTCAGCCACTGTTTCCATGGTTTTCCTATCTATTTGCCATGAAGTGATGGGACCAGATGCCATGATCTTAGTTTTCTGAATGTTCAGCGTTAAGCCAACTTTTTCACTCTCCTCTTTCACTTTCATCTAGAGGCTTTTTTAGTGCCTCTTCACTTTCTGCCATAAGGGTGTTTGTCATCTGCATATCTGAGGTTATTGATATTTCTCCCAGCAATCTTGATTCTAGCTTGTGCTTCATCCAGCTCAGTGTTTTTCATGATGTTCTCTGCATATGTTTAAATAACAGGGTGGCAATATATAGCCTTGACACATTCCTTTTCCTATTTGGAACCAACTGTGTTGTTCCCTGTCCAGTTCTAACTTGTTGCTTCCTGACCTGCATACAGGTTTCTCAAGAGGCAGGTCAGGTGGTCTGGTATTCCCATCTCTTTCAGAATTTCCAGTTTATTGTGAACAACACAGTCAAAGTCTTTGCATAATCAATAAAGCAGAAATAGATGTTTTTTTGTGACTCTTACTTTTTCAGTGATCCAGTGGATGTTGGCAATTTGATCTCTGGTTCCTCTGCCTTTTCTAAAACCAGTTGAACTCTAAAAGTTCACAGTTCATGTGTTACTGAAGCCTGGCTTGGAGAATTTTGAGCATTGCTTTACTAGCATATGAGATGAGTTCAAGTGTATGGTAGTTTGAGCATTCTTTGGCATTGCCTTTCTTTGGGATTGGAATTGAAACTGACCTTTTCCAGTCCTGTGGCCACTGCCGAGTTTCCAAATTTGCTGGTATGTTGATTGCAGCACTTTGACAGCATCATCTTTTAGGATTTGAAATAGTTCAACTGGAATTCCATTACCTCCACTAGCTTTGTTTGTAGTGATGATTCCTAAGGCCTTTTGACTTCACATTCAGGATGTCTGGCTCTAGGTGAGTGATCACACCATCGCCACTGTCTCTTTAAAATATTTTCTCTATTCTGTTTTCTAAATTTTCCCCCTTTTGTGATTCCAGCCAAAGAACTTTTAGAATTCTTTCATCTATATTTTCTCTTTTAATTCTTTAGTTTTCTCAATTGTTTCTAGTCTGTAGTTTCATCTATCCAATGTGATTTTTATTACAATTTTATGCTTTTTATTTTCTAGAAAGTTTGTAATTTTATTGTTTTTTGTCTTTAGATACTTCTTGCTTGGCTATAGTTACACACAGTCTCTGTATTCTCACTTTGATAATTGTGTCACCTATAAACTGTGGGAGTGTAAATATATCTAGTTTCTTTCAATTTAGCATGTATTGTCTTTCACATACACTTGTTGATTATGTACATAAGGTCAAGGTCAGTTTCACTCTTGGAAACTGAACTGTCTACATTCATTTCAGTTCAGTTCAGTTGCTCAGTTGTGTCCAGCTCTTTGCGATCCCATGGACTGCAGCACATCAGGCTTCCCTGTGCTTCACCAATTCCTAGAGCTTGTTCAAACTTCTACATTAGTGAATATTTTCTGCAAAGGTAACTTGCTTCTGTTTTTGCTGGAAAGAAGAAGGTAACCGATTCCAGGACAGCCACCACCTCTAAGTGGCTTAGGTTCAGAGTCAAAGTCTCAAAAGTCAGCTCGTCTTCCAGTCATTTCATAACACAACCCACGTATAGCTATATATATATATATATATATATATATGTAGTTTTATTCACGTAGGGTATATGTGTGCATGTGTCTACGTGTGTGTGAGAGAAAAGGGGGAAAAGGAGCAAAATATCAGAAGTAATTTTCTAGTGGTCAAACTCTGCAGTTTATTTTCTTACTTTTCTTTATATGTTTTGTAATTAGTATATGTTGCTTTTATAATCAACAAATAAGTTTTATTAAATTAAAAAATCTTTAAGTAAATTCTGGGAGTTGTTGATAGACAGTGAGGCTTGGCGTGGCTGCGATTCATCGGTTTGCAAAGAGTCAGACATGGACTGAGCAATGGTGAACGGAACTGAAGGTGGAGAAATTTGTGGAATGGACAGCATTGGGTGTAAATATAAAGAATTTAATTGGGGTTATATTTATTTACATTCGTATGGTAATGAGTGTGGAACAGAAAATCAAGAGCTCTAAGGGATGAAATCTAGGCTTTCTGATATTTAAAGATTATAGAAATAGGGAGGGGCTTCTTTGATGGCTCAATGGTAAAAAATCTAACTTCAAACAGAAGATGAGTGTTTGATCCCTAGTTCAGAAAGAAGCCCTGGAGAAGGAAATGGCAACCACTCCAGTATTCTTGCCTGGCGAAATCCCTTGGGTATAGGAGTCTAACAGGCTACAGTCTATGGGGTTGCAAAAGAGACACAACTTAGTGATTAGACAATAAGAAATGAGATAAGGAGATTGAAAATGCAAACTAATGCAGTATAAAGAGTTACAGAAGAGTGCAGTACCACAGGTACCGAGTCCATGTGGTCTAGAGCCAATGCTCTGCAACAAGAGAAGCTACTGCAATGAGAAGCCCATGCACGGCAAATAGTAGCCCCTGCTCACTGCCAACCAGAGAAAGCCTGCACATAGCAATGAAGACCCAGCATAGCCAAATATATATATATATATTTATATTTTAGAAGCGCATATACTAAGCTTAGCGATTGGTTCTCCATAACTCAACTGTGAAAATGGGTGTGGCATAATGCTGACACTGGAGTATACTGTGAGCAGCTTGTTTCAGTCCTGCAGTGTCCTTCAGATGAACGTTGCTATTATTTTACAAAAAAATTGCTTTAGACTAATGATGGAATATGACCAGTGTTTTCAAGTATAAATTTTTTCCTTTCATAATACTGTCACCCATATTAATTAATAATTTTAATACTTAATCATTTCATATACCCTGTGTCATCCATATTAATATGCATATTAATGAGATGAATAAAGTTAGCAGATTGAAACCAGGCGATTGTATTTATCTGATTACAGAGCATTGCATGAGCAATGGCTGAGATTTTTATAAACTTTATGGCAGCACAGTAGTAGTAAACTAATGAAAGGTTTTTAATTTTAATTAGATCCCATTTGTTTATTTTTGCTTTTATTTCCAGAATTCTGGGAGGTGGATCATAGGAGGATCCTGCTGTGATTTATGTCTGAGAGTGTTTTGCCTATGTTCTCCTCTAGGAGTTTTATAGTTTCTGATCTTACATTTAGATCTTTAATCCATTTTGAGTTTATTTTTGTGTACGGTGTTAGAAAGTGATCTAGTTTCATTCTTTTACAAGTGGTTGACCAGTTTTCCCAGCACCACTTGTTAAAGAGATTGTCTTTACTCCATTGTATATTCTTGCCTCCTTTGTCAAAGATAAGGTGTCCATATGTGTGTGGATTTATCTCTGGGCTTTCTATTTTGTTCCATTGATCTATATGTCTGTCTTTGTGCCAGTACCATACTGTCTTGATGACTGTGGCTTTGTAGTAGAGCCTGAAGTCAGGCAAGTTGATTCCTCCAGTTCCATTCTTCTTTCTCAAGATTGCTTTGGCTATTCGAGGTTTTTTGTGTTTCCATACAAATCTTGAAATTATTTGTTCTAGTTCTGTGAAAAATGTGGCTGGTAGCTTGACAGGGATTGCATTAAATTTGTAAATTGCTTTGGGTAGTATACTCATTTTCACTATATTGATTCTTCCGATCCATGAACATGGTATATTTCTCCATCTATTAGTGTCCTCTTTGATTTCTTTCATCAGTGTTTTATAGTTTTCTATATATAGGTCTTTAGTTTCTTTAGGTAGATATATTCCTAAGTATTAAAAGCTTCTGTACAACAAAGGAAAATATAAGCAAGGTGAAAAGACAGCCTTCTGAATGGGAGAAAATAATAGCAAATGAAACAACTGACAAACAACTAATCTCAAAAAATATACAAGCAACTTCTGCAGCTCAATTCCAGAAAAATAAATGACCCAATCAAAAAATGGGCCAAAGAACTAAATAGACATTTCTCCAAAGAAGACATACGGATGGCTAACAAACACATGAAAAGATGCTCAACATCACTCATTATTAGAGAAATGCAAATCAAAACCACAATGAGGTACCACTTCACACCAGTCAGAATGGCTGCGATCCAAAAATCTGCAAGCAATAAATGCTGGAGAGGGTGTGGGAGAAAAGGGAACCCTCCTACACTGTTGGTGGGAATGCAAACTAGTACAGCCACTATGGGAGAACAGTGTGGAGATTCCTTAAAAAATTGCAAAATAGAACTACCTTATGACCCAGCAATCCCACTTCTGGGCATACACACCGGAGGAAACCAGAATTGAAAGAGACACATGTACCCCAATGTTCATCGCCAGCACTGTTTATAATAGCCAGGACATGGAAACAACCTAGATGTCCATCAGCAGATGAATGGATAAGAAAGCTGTGGTACATATACACAATGGAGTATTACTCAGCCCGTTAAAAAGAATTCATTTGAATCAGTTCTGAATGAGATGGATGAAACTGGAGCCAATTATACAGAGTGAAGTAAGCCAGAAAGAAAAACACCAATACAGTATACTAACACATATATATGGAATTTAGGAAGATGGCAATGACGACCCTGTATGCAAGACAGGAAAAAAGACACAGATGTGTATAATGGACTTTTGGACTCAGAGGGAGAGGGAGAGGGTGGGACGATTTGGGAGGAATGGGAATTCTAACATGTATACTGTCATGTAAGAATTGAATCGCCCAGTCCATGTCTGACCGTAGGGTGCAGCCTTGCTTGGGGGCAGGTTGCATTGGGCGATGACCAGAGAGATGTTGTGGGGCAGGGAGGTGGGAGGGGGGTTCATGTTTGGGAACGCATGTAAGAATTTAAGATTTTAAAATTTAAAAAAAAAATAAAAAAAATAAGAAGAATAAAAAAAAAAAAAATCGAAAAAAAAAAAAAAAAACGGATGATAGCACGGAAATGAATTCTTCTCTAGAATCTCCAAAAAGGAATACATTCCTATTGATATTTTGCTTTTAGCTAAGTGAGACCTGTATTAAAATTCTAAGCTACAAAACTAAAAAAAAAAAAAAAAAAGAAAAAAAAAAAAAAGAAAAAAAAAAAAAAAAAAAGTAAACTAATGAAAGGAAATAGTGGATATAAGGTATGGATATACATTGGAGAAGGAAATGGCAACCCACTCCAGGGGATGGGGAGAGCCTGGTGGGCTGCCGTCTATGGGGTCGCACAGAGTCGGACGCGACTGAAGTGACTTAGCAGTAGCCAGCCAGCATGACCGTTCTGATGCACATGTACTAATTATTAGCTCTGCATATAGACAATCAGGACTTTGTGTAACCTTTAAATTTTACTCTAGTTTCCAACCTTTATTAGTTTCTTCAGTTCAGTTCAGTCGCTCAGTCGTGTATGACTCTTTGTGACTCCATGAATCGCAGCCCTCCAGGCCTCCCTGTCCATCACCAACTCCCGGAGTTCACTCAGACTCACGTCCATCGAGTCAGTGATGTAATCCAGCCATCTCATCCTCTGTCATCCCCTTCTCCTCCTGCCCCCAATCCCTCCCAGCATCAGAGTCTTTTCCAGTGAGTCACCTCTTCACATGAGATGGCCAAAGTACTGGAGTTTCAGCTTTAGCATCATTTCCTTCCAAAGAACACCCAGGACCGATCTCCTTTAGAATGGACTGGTTGGATCTCCTTGCAGTCCAAGGGACTCTCAAGAGTCTTCTCCAACACCACAGTTCAAAAGCATCAATTTTTTCGGCGTTCAGCTTTCTTCACAGTCCAACTCTCACATCCATACATGACCACTGGAAAAACCATAGCCTTGACTTAGATGGACCTTAGTCGGCAAAGTAATGTCTCTGGCTTTTGAATATGCTATCTAGGTTTGGTCATAACTTTCCTTCCAAGGAGTAAGCATCTTTTAATTTCATGATTGCAGTCACCATCTGCAGTGATTTTGGAGTCCCAAAAAATAAAGTCTGACACTATTTCCACTGTTTTCCCATCTATTTCCCATGAAATGATGGGACCAGATGCCCTGATCTTCGTTTTCTGAATGTTGAGCTTTAAGCCAACTTTTTCACTCTCCTCTTTCACTTTTCATCATGAGGCTTTTTAGCTTCTCTTCACTTTCTGCCATAAGGGAGGTGCCATCTGCATATCTGAGGTTGTTGATACTTCTCCCAGCAATCTTGATTCCAGCTTGTGCTTCTTCCAGTCCAGCATTCCTCATGATATATTCTGCATATGAGTTAAATAAGGCAGGGTGACAATATACAGCCTTGACATACTCCTTTTCCTATTTGGAACCAGTCTGTTGTTCCATGTGCAGTTCTAACTTGCTTCTGGAGCTGCATATAGGTTTCTCAAGAGGCATGTCAGGTGGTCTGGTATTCCCATCTCTTTCAGAAATTTCCACACTTTATTATAATCCACACATTCTTAAGTTAGACAAATCAGTTAAGGTCTCTGACATGTAAGTGAAAATAGAAAAGTATTCTAAAGTTTAAAGGTGGTCTATTCCAGTACATGTAGTTTGAGAAGGAACAGTTTCCCTAATTATAATTGAAATTAGTCACTAGATTGTTGTCAGATATACAATAAAACTATTTGACCAGATTATTCGTAAGTTTAACACACAGTCATAGAGAAGATCTTTAAAACACTTTGAGGTTTTATTTTTCATGTTAGATATACTATGCTATTTCAGAGAAAAAATATTTAAGTTAAATTTTTTAAAACACTACAGTTTGATTACATCCTCATTTTTTACAAGATCTCTTTCAGTTGTTTCATTGATTTCATTCTCCTTTTTATAGTTCTGCCAAAAGTTTAGTGTATGCAACAAGAAAGAATTTCACTGTATAAATTTATTTCATATTACTTACACTACAAAGCAGTATCAACTATAAATTACCATTATATTCGATTTCCAGATGATTTCAGCTAAATTCATTACACTTGTGTGAAAATTTTAGAGCTGCATTTTTTCTTTTGTTTGATATGATATATTCAAGATATTTGTATCATCATAAGGAAAATTATGTCCAATGAAATTAAACTATATTAGTCATGATGATTAAACCAGCGCAATTAGTATATGTTGCTTTGGTATGTTAATTTCTAAACATTCTCAAGAATAGCTTAAATAAGAGAACATAATAAAATATTAAAATTATTTCTAAAACTGAAATAAGTTGTTTGAGTTGCTTGAAGTAAAGTTTCCTCATTTCACTTTTATTTATTAATTATAAAACATATTGTTCATGGTTGGCTTATAAAGTTTTAACTTAGAGATAATGTCTGAAATTTGAGGGTATATTTTTCACAGTTATATGTGATTATATATATTATTTAATTAACACTTAGTATTATAATATACCTTAAGTACATATGACTTCCCTGGTAGCTCAGATAATAAAGACTCCCTGGTGGCTTAGATGGTAAAGAATCTGCCTGCAATGCAGGAGACACAGGTTTGATGCTTGGGTTGGAAGATGTCCTGGAGAAGGAAATGGCAACCCACTCCAGTCTTCTTGCCTGGAGAATTCCATGGACAGAGGAGCCTGTTGGACTTAATCCATGGAGTCAAAAATAGTCGGACACAACTGAGCAGCTAATGCTTTTCACTTCACGTTCCAAAGTACATAATTACATACATATAAAATTAGATGTTTAAACAAGAATGTTTAAAAAAACACATTGCTTTTCAGCTAAAATTAAATTCAAACTATCAAATAATTTAATAATATGTAGCTGAAAGCTTGGTTTCTGAGTTGGCATTAGTAGTAAAGAATCTGCACTGCCAATGTGGGAGACATAGGGATGTGGGTTTGATTCCTGGGTCAGGAACATACCCTGGGGGAGACAATGACAATCACTCCATTAGTCTTGCCTGGAGAATCACGCATGGACAAAGAAGCCTGGCAGGCTATAGTCCATAGGATCTCAAAGAGTTGGACACAACTGAAGCCTCTTGGCATGCAAGCACTAAAGCCCTGAAGTTTAATTCACATCTATTCTAATCTGCATCATAATAAAAGAAACATTGCTTTCCCTAAAATGAAGCCTTTGTTTGAATGCACCAGGAGTTTAGGTAGTGTTCAGAGTGATTGGACTCTAATTAGAGCAACAGCATTATCCAGAATTAAGAAACTGAGTTTCAGTTTAGTTACCAACATTTCCTAGATTTATATGCTTAGGAGATCAAATAACTTCTTTGTTGGTAAATTTACCAGTGTGATCAAAATAGGAGGATTGTTGAGGATCAAGTGATGCTTTCTAAGGGCCCACTTGACTTCACATTCCAGGATGTCTGGATCTAGGTGGAGTGGATCACACCATCGTGATTATCTTGGTCATGAAGATCTTTTTTGTATAGATCTTCTGTGTATTCTTGCAACCTCTTTCTTAATATCTTCTTCTTCTGTTAGGTCCAAACATTTCAGTCCTTTATGGAGCCCATCTTTGCATGAAATGTTCCTTTCTTATCTCTAATTTTCTTGAAGAGATCTCTAGTGTTTCCCATTCTGTTGTTTTCCTCTATTTCTTTGCATTGATCACTGTAGAAGGCTTTCTTACTCTCTTGCTATTTCTTTGGAACTCTGCATTCAGGTGCTTATATCTTTCCTTTTCTCCTTTGCTTTTCACTTTTCTTCTTTTCACAGCTATTTTGTAAGGCCTCCACAGACAGCCATTTTGCTTTTTTGCATTTCTTTTCCATGGGGATGGTCTTGATCTCTGTCTCCTGTACAATGTCACAAACCTCCGTCCATAGTTCATTAGGCACTCAATCTATCAGATCTAGGCACTTCAATCTATTTCTCACTTCTGCTGTAATAATCATAAGGGATTTGATTTAGGTCATACCTGAATGGTCTAGAGATTTTCCTACTTTCTTCAATTTAAGTCTAAATTTGGCAATAAGGAGTTCATCATCTGAGCCCATAGTCAGCTTCTGGTCTTGTTTTTGTTGACTGTATAGAGCTTTTCCATCTTTGGCTGCAAAGAATATAA
>NW_017217385.1:0-22899 GCF_001704415.2 Capra hircus | reverse complement strand
CTCCAGTGCTGACATGGACCTGGGGTACTTCTGGAGTCTCCCCAGGGGAGTCAGTCCTCGTCTCGAGTGGGGCATTGCACGTGCGCTTTCCTCCGAGCTGTAGCAGCAGTTGTCACTGCTTCCCTTCGCGTGGATCAAGGGATCTGTGGCTTTCCCTCGAGGCTTTCCCACGAGGCTTTCCCACGAGGCTTTTCCCACAGGGCTGTCCCACGTGCCACCGTGGTGTGAGTCGATCCTCGGCTTGAAAGTCGAGGCAGTGCAGGGAAAACAGGTTTCCCTGGAATGGACTGAGACATCTGGGGGACTCTGGGAATGGTGGCACGACCCTGGAGTTCCTCTCGCCTTTCCTGTGGAGAGCGCCTCCTCTTGAGATGCGACGGGAACGCGGGAATTCTTTCCCGAACACGCAGGGAAAGGATCCCTCCTCTCGAGCTAGGAGGCGGAAACGGGGCTCCTCTGGATGTGGGCGGGACTCTCGTGCTTCCTCTCGAGTGGAGACGGGTATGTCGGGGAACTTCTTGAGTTGCAGCAAGGGTGTGAAGGACCCTTTGGAAGTTCCAGATGTTAGGTGTGATTAGCTCGAGACGCCTCAGCGGAAATGGGCCTCATCTCGCCTGGAAGGGGAGAACCTCCTGGATTTTCTCGAGTTGCGGCAGGTGCTCTCGACTTACGACGGGGACCTCAGGGACCCGCTCTGGTGGCCTCAGGAAAGGCCAGTCCCATGCGAGTTGCTGCGGGGCCTCTCGGGATTCCTCTCCCGTCGATGCCGGGGCCTAAGACCTTGTGTGGAGTCAGTTGCCGGAACCTGAGGATTCCTCTCCAGTGCTGACATGGATCTTGGGGTACTTCTGGAGTCTCCCCAGGGGAGTCAGTCCTCGTCTCGAGTCGGGGCATGCACGTGCGCTTTCCTCCCGAGCTGTAGCAGCAGTGTCACGCTTCCCTTCGCGTGGATCAAGGGATCTGTGGCTTTCCCTCGAGGCTTTCCCACCAGGCTTTCCCACGAGGCTTTCCCACAGGGCTGTCCCACGTGCCACCGTGGTGTGAGTCGATCCTCGGCTTGAAAGTCGAGGCAGTGCAGGGAAAACAGGTTCCCTGGAATGGACTGAGACATCTGGGGACTCTGGGAATGGTGGCACGACCCTGGAGTTCCTCTCGCCTTTCCTGTCGGAGAGGGCGCTCCTCTTGAGATGCGACGGGAACACGGGGAATTCTTTCCCCACCACGCAGGGAAAGGATCCCTCCTCTCGAGCTATGAGGCGGAAACGGGGCTCCTCTGGATGTGGGCGGGACTCTCGTGCTTCCTCTCGAGTGGAGACGGGTATGTCGGGGAACTTCTTGAGTTGCAGCAAGGGTGTGAAGGACCCTTTGGAATTTCCAGATGTTAGATGTGATTAGCCTCGAGACGCCTCAGCGGAAATGGGCCTCATCTCGCCTGGAGGGGAGAACCTCCTGGATTTTCTCGAGTTGCGGCAGGTGCTCTCGACTTACGACGCGGACCTCAGGGACCCGCTCTGGTGGCCTCAGGAAAGGCCAGTCCCCATGCGAGTTGCTCGGGGGCCTCTCGGGATTCCTCTCCCGTCGATGCCGGGGCCTAAGACCTTGTGTGGAGTCGGTGCCGGAACCTGAGGATTCCTCTCCAGTGCTGACATGGATCTTGGGGTACTTCTGGAGTCTCCCCAGGGGAGTCAGTCCTCGTCTCGAGTGGGGGCATGCACGTGCGCTTTCCTCCCGAGCTGTAGCAGCAGTGTCACGCTTCCCTTCGCGTGGATCAAGGGATCTGTGGCTTTCCCTCGAGGCTTTCCCAGGAGGCTTTCCCACGAGGCTTTCCCACAGGGCTGTCCCACGTGCCACCGTTGGTGTGAGTCGATCCTCGGCTTGAAAGTCGAGGCAGTGCAGGGAAAACAGTTTTCCCTGGAATGGACTGAGACATCTGGGGGACTCTGGGAATGGTGGCACGACCCTGGAGTTCCTCTCGCCTTTCCTGTGGAGAGCGCCTCCTCTTGAGATGCGACGGGAACACCGGGAATTCTTTCCCGACCACGCAGGGAAAGGATCCCTCCTCTCGAGCTAGGAGGCAGAAACGGGGCTCCTCTGGATGTGGGCGGGACTCTCGTGCTTCCTCTCGAGTGGAGACGGGTATGTCAGGGAACTTCTTGAGTTGCAGCAAGGGTGTGAAGGACCCTTTGGAAGTTCCAGAGTGTTAGATGTGATTAGCCTCAAGACGCCTCAGCGGAAATGGGCCTCATCTCGCCTGGAGGGAGAACCTCCTGGATTTTCTCGAGTTGGCGGCAGGTGCTCTCGACTTACGACGGGGACCTCAGGGACCCGCTCTGGTGGCCTCAGGAAAGGCCAGTCCCCATGCGAGTTGCTCGGGGGCCTCTCGGGATTCCTCTCCCGTCGATGCCGGGGAATAAGACCTTGTGTGGAGTCGGTGCCGGAACCTGAGGATTCCTCTCCAGTGCTGACATGGATCTTGGGGTACTTCTGGAGTCTCCCCAGGGGAGTCAGTCCTCATCTCGTAGTGGGGCATGCACGTGCGCTTTCCTCCCGAGCTGTAGCAGCAGTGTCAGCGCTTCCCTTCGCGTGGATCAAGGGATCTGTGGCTTTCCCTCGAGGCTTTCCCAGGAGGCTTTCCCATGAGGCTTTCCCACAGGGCTGTCCCACGTGCCACCGTTGTGTGAGTCGATCCTCGGCTTGAAAGTCGAGGCAGTGCAGGGAAAACAGTTTTCCCTGGAATGGACTGAGACATCTGGGGGACTCTGGGAATGGTGGCACGACCCTGGAGTTCCTCTCGCCTTTCCTGTGGAAGAGCGCCTTCTCTTGAGATGCAACGGGAACACCGGGAATTCTTTCCCGACCACGCAGGGAAAGGATCCCTCCTCTCGAGCTAGGAGGCAGAAACGGGGCTCCTCTGGATGTGGGCGGGACTCTCGTGCTTCCTCTCGAGTGGAGACGGGTACTGTCAGGGAACTTCTTGAGTTGCAGCAAGGGTGTGAAGGACCCTTTGGAAGTTCCAGAGGTTAGATGATGATTAGCCCTCAAGACGCCTCAGTCCGGAAATGGGCCTCATCTCGCCTGGAGGGTAGAACCTCCTGGCATTTTCTCGAGTTGTGGCAGGTGCTCTCGACTTACCGACGGGACCTCAGGGACCCGCTCTGGTGGCCTCAGGAAAAGGCCAGTCCGCATGCGAGTTGCTAGGGGCCTCTCGGGATTCCTCTCCCGTCGATGCCGGGGCCTAAGATCTTGTGTGGAGTCGGTGCCGGAACCTGAGGATTCCTCTCCAGTGATGACATGGATCTTGGGGTACTTCTGGAGTCTCCCCAGGTGAGTCAGTCCTCATCTCGAGTGAGGGCATGGACGTGCGCTTTCCTCCCGAGCTGTAGCAGCAGTGTCACGCTTCCCTTCGCGTGCCATCAAGGGATCTGTGGCTTTCTCCTCGAGGCTTTCCCAGGAGGCTTTCCCATGAGGCTTTCCCACAGGGCTGTCCCAGGTGCCACCGTTGTGTGAGTGGATCCTCGGCTTGATAGTCGTGGCAGTGCAGGGAAAACAGTTTTCCCAGGAATGGACTGAGACATCTGGGGGTACTCTGGGAATGGTGGCACGACCCTGGAGTTCCTCTCGCCTTTCCTGTGGAGAGCCACTCCTCTTGAGATGCGACGGGAACACCGGAATTTCTTTCCCGACCAGGGAGGGAAAGGATCCTTCCTCTCGAGCTAGGAAGGCAGAAACGGGGCTCCTCTGGATGTGGGCGGGACTCTCGTGCTTCCTCTCGAGTGGAGACGGGTATGTCAGGGAACTTCTTGAGTTGCAGCAAGGGTATGAAGGACCCTTTGGAAGTTCCAGAGGTTAGATGTGATTAGCCTCAAGACGCCTCAGCGGAAATGGGCCTCACCTCGCCTGGAGGGGAGAGCCTCCTGGATTTTCTCGAGTGGCGGCAGGTGCTCTCGACTTACGAAGTGACCTCAGGGACCCGCTCTGGTGGCCTCAGGAATGGCCAGACCCCATGCGAGTTGCTCTGGGGCCTCTCGGGATTCCTCTCCCGTCGATGCCGGGGAATAAGACCTTGTGTGGAGTCGGTGCCGGAACCTGAGGATTCCTCTCCAGTGCTGACATGGATCTTGGGGTACTCCTGTAGTCTCCCCAGGGGAGTCAGTCCTCATCTCTATTGGGGCCATGCACGTGCGCTTTCCTCCCTAGCTGTAGCAGCAGTGTTGCGCTTCCCTTCGCGTGGATCAAGGGATCTGTGGCTTTCCCTCGAGGCTTTCCCAGGAGGATTTCCATGAGGCTTTCCCACAGGGCTGTCCCACGTGCCACCTTTGTGTGAGTCGATCCTCGCCTTGAAAGTCGAGGCAGTGCAGGGAAAACAGTTTTCCCTGGAATGGACTGAGATATCTGGGGGACTCTGGGAATGGTGGCACGACCCTGGAGTTCCTCTCGCCTTTCCTGTGAAGAGCGCCTTCTCTTGAGACGCGACGGGAACACCGGGAATTCTTTCCCGACCACGCAGGGAAAGGATCCCTCCTCTCGAGCTAGGAGGCAGAAACGGGGCTCCTCTGGATGTGGGCGGGACTCTCGCGCTTCCTCTCGAGTGGAGACGGGTATGTCAGGGAACTTCTTGAGTTGCAGCAAGGGTGTGAAGGACCCTTTCGAAGTTCCAGAGGATAGATATGATTACCCTCAAGACGCCTGAGCGGAAATGGGCCTTATCTCGCCTGGAGGGGAGAGCCTCCTGGATTTTCTCGAGTGGCGGCAGGTGCTCTCGACTTACGACGGGAACCTCGGGGACCCGATCTGGTGGCCTCAGGAAAGGCCAGTCCCCATGCGACTTGCTCGGGGGCCTTCGGGTTTCCTCTCCCGTTGATGCTGGGGCCTAAGACCTTGTGTGGAGTCAGTGCCGGAACCTGAGGATTCCTCTCCAGTGCTGACATGTATCTTGGGGTAATTCTGGAGTCTCCCCAGGGGAGTCAGTCCTCGTCTCGAGTGGGGGCATGCACGTGCGCTTTCCTCTCGAGCTGTAGCAGCAGTGTCACGCTTCCCTTTCGCTTGGATCAAGGGATCTGTGGCTTTCCCTCGAGGCTTTCCCACGAGGCTTTTCCACGGGGCTTTCCCTCGAGTCTTTCCCACAGGGCTGTCCCACGTGCCACCATATTGTGAGTCGATCCTTGGCTTGAAAGTCGAGGCAGTGCAGGGAAAACAGGTTTCCCTGGAGTGGAATGAGACACCTGGGGGACTCTGGGAATGGTGGCACGACCCTGGAGTTCCTCTCGCCTTTCATGTGGAGAGCGCCTCCTCTTGAGATGCTACGGGAACGCCGGGAATTCTTTCCCGAACACCCAGGGAAAGGATCCCTCCTCTCGAACTAGGAGGCGGAAACGGGGCTCCTCTGGATGTGAGCGGGACTCTCGTGCTTCCTCTCGAGTGGAGACGGGTATGTTGGGGAACTTTTTGAGTTGCAGCCAGGGTCTGAAGGACCCTTTGGATGTTCCAGATGTTAGATGTGATTAGCCTTGTGACACCTCAGCGGAAATGGGCCTCATCTCGCCTGAAAGGGAGAACCTCCTGGATTTTCTCGAGTTGCGGCAGGTGCTCTCGACTTACGACGGGGACATCAGGGACCCGCTCTGGTGGCCTCAGGAAAGGCCATTCCTCATGGAGTTCCACGTGGGCCTCTCGGGATTCCTCTCCCGTCGATGCTGGGGCCTAAGACCTTGTGTGCATTCACTGCCGGAACCTGAGGATTCCAATCCAGTGCTGACATGGAACTTGGGGTACTTCTGCAGTCTCCCCAGTGGAGTCAGTCCTCGTCTCGAGTTGGGGCATGCACTTGCGCTTTCTTCCCGAGCTGTAGCAGCAATGTCCCGCTTCCCTTCGCGTGGATCAAGGGATCTGTGGCTCTCCCACCAGGCTTTCCCACGAGGCTTTCCCACAGGTCTGTCCCACGTGCCACCGTGATGTGAGTCGATCCTCGTCCTGAAATTCGAGGCAGTGCAGGGAAAACAAGTTTCCCTGGAATGGACTGAGACATCTGGGGGACTCTGGGAATGGTGGCACGACACTGGAGTTCCTCTCGCCTTTCCTGTGGAGAGAGCCTCCTCTTGAGATGCGACGGGAACGCCGGGATTACTTTCCCCACCACGCAGGGAGAGGATCGATCCTCTCGAGCTAGGAGGCGGAAACGGGGCTCCTGTGGATGTGGGCGGGACTCTCGTGCTTCCTCTCGAGTGGAGACGGGTATGTCGGGGAACTTCTTGAGTTTCAGCAAGGGTGTGAAGGACCCTTTTTGTAGTTCCGGAGGTTAGGTGTGATTAGCCTCGAGACGCCTCAGCGGAAATGGGCCTCATCTCGCCTGGAGTTGAGAACCTCCTGGATTTTCTCGAGTTGCGGCAGGTGCTCTCTACTTACGACGGGGACCGCAGGGACCCGCTCTGGTGGCCTCAGGAAAGGACATTCCGCATGGCGTTCCACGTGGGCCTCTCGGGATTCCTCTCCCGTCGATGCCAGGGCCTAAGATCTTGTGTGGAGTCTGTGCCGGAAACTCAGCATTCCTCTCCAGTGCTGACAAGGATCTTGGGTTACTTCTGGAGTCTCCCCAGGGGAGTCAGTCCTCGTCTCGAGAGGGGGAATGCACGTGCGCTTTCCTCCCGAGCTGTAGCAGCAGTATCGCGGTTCCCTTCGCATGGATCAAGGGATCTGTGGCTTTCCCTCGAGGCTTTCCCACGAGGCTTTCCCACGAGGCCTTACCACAGGGCTGTCGCACGTGCCACCGTAGTGTGAGTCGATACTCGGCTTGAAAGTCGAGTCAGTGCAGGGAAAACAGTTTTCCCTGAAATGGACTGAGACATCTGGGGGACTCTGGGAATGGTGGCAGGACCCTGGAGTTCCTCTCCCCTTTCCTGTGGAGAGCGCATCCTCTTGAGATGCGACGGGAACGCGGGTAATTCTTTCCCCACCACGCAGGGAAAGGATCCCTCCTCTCGAGCTAGGAGGCGGAAACGGGGCTCCTCTGGATGTGGGCGGGACTCTCGTGCTTCCTCTCGAGTGGAGACGGGTATGTCGGGGAACTTCTTGAGTTGCAGCCAGGGTCTGAAGGACCCTTTGGATGTTCCAGATGTTAGATGTGATTAGCCTCGTGACGCCTCAGCGGAAATGGGCCTCAGCTCGCCTGGAAGGGAGAACCTCCTGGATTTTCTCGAGTTGCGGCAGGTGCTCTCGACTTACGACGGGGACCTCAGGGACCCGCTCTGGTGGCCTCAGGAAAGGCCAGTCCACATGCGAGTTGCTCTGGGGCCTCTCGGGATTCCTCTCCCGTCGATGCCCGGGCCTAAGATCTTGTGTGGAGTCGGTGCTGGAACCTGAGGATTCCACTCCAGTGCTGACATGGAACTTGGGGTACTTCTGAAGTCTCCCCAGTGGAGTCAGTCCTCGTCTCGAGTCGGGACATGCACGTACGCTTTCTTCCCGAGCTGTAGCAGCAGTGTCACGCTTCCCTTCTCCTGGATCAATGGATCAGGGGCTTTCCCTCGAGGCTTTCCCACGAGGCTTTCCCACGAGGCTTTCCCACAGGGCTGTCCCACGTGCCACCGTGGTGTGAGTCGGTCCTCGGCTTGAAAGTCGAGGCAGTGCAGGGAAAACAGTTTTCCCTGGAAAGGATTGAGATATCTGGGGGACTCTGGGAATGGTGGCTCGACCCTGGAGTTCCTCTCGCTGTTCCTGTGGAGAGCGCCTCCTCTTGAGATGGGACGGGAAAGCCGGGAATTCTTTCACAACTACGCGGGGAAGGATCCCTCCTCTCGAGCTAGGAGGCGGAAAAGGGGCTCTTCTGGATGTGGGTTGGACTCTCGTGCTCCCTCTGGAGTGGAGATGGGTATGTCAGGGAACTTCTTGAGTTGCAGCAAAGGTGTGAAGGACCCTTTGGAAGTTCCAGAGGTTATGTGTGATTAACCTTGAGACGCCACAGCGGAAATGGGCTTCATCTCGCCTGGAGGGGAGAACCTCTTTGATTTTCTCGAGTTACCCCAGGTGCTCTCGACTTACGACGGGGACCTCAGGGACCCGCTCTGGTGGTCTCAGGAAAGGCCAGTCCCCATGCAAGTTGCTCAGGGGCCTCTCAGGATTCCTCTCCCGTCGATGCCGGGGCCTGAGGCCTTGTGTGGAGTCGGTGCCGGCACCTGAGGATTCCTCTCCAGTGCTTACATGGATCTTGAGGTACTTCTGGAGTATCCCCAGGGGAGTCAGTCCTCGTCTCGAGTGGGGGCATGCACGTGCGCTTTCCTCCCGAGCTGTAGCAGCAGTGTCACGCTTTCCTTCGCGTGGATCATGGGATCTGTGGCGTTCCATCGAGGCTTTCCTCGAGGGTTTCCCACAAGGCTGTCCCTCGTTGCTTCGTGGTGTGAGTTGATCCTCGGCTTGAAAGTCGAGGCAGTGCAGGGAAAACAGGTTTCCCTGGAATGGACTGAAACATTTGGGGGACTCTGAGAATGGTGGCATGACCCTGGCGTTCCTTTCGCCTTTCCTGTGGAGAGCGCCTCCTCTTGAGATGAGACGGGAACGCCGGGAATTCTTTCCCGACCACGCAGGGAAAGGATCCCTCCTCTCCAGCTATGAGACGGAAACGGGGCTCCTCTGGATGTGGGCGGGACTCTCGTGCTTCCTCTCGAGTGGAGACGGGTATGTCGGGGAACTTCTTGAGTTGCAGCAAGGGTGTGAAGGACCCTTTGGAAATTCCAGAGGATAGGTGTGATTAGCCTCGAGAGGCCTCAAGAAAATGGGCCTCATCTGGCCTGGAGGGGAGAACCTCCTGGATTTTCTCGAGTTGCGGCAGGTGCTGTCGACTTACGTCGGGGACTTCAGGGACCAGATCTGGTGGACTCAGGAAAGGCCAGTCCCCTTGCGAGTTGCTCGGGGGCCTCTTGGGTTTCCTCTCCCGTCGATTCCGGGGCCTAAGACCTTGTGTGGAGTCGGTGCCGGAACGTGAGGATTCCTCTCCCAGTGCGGACATGGATCTTGGGGTTCTTCTGGAGTCTCCCCAGGTTAGTCAGTCCTAGTCTCGAGTGGGGGGCATGCACGTTCAATTTCCTCCCGATCTGTGGAAGCAGTGTCACACTTCCCTTAGCATGTATCAAGGGATCTGCAGCTTTCCCTGGAGGCTTTCCAATGAGGCTTTCCCACGAGGATTTTCCTCAGGGCTGTCCCACGTGCCACCGTGGTGTGAGTCGATCTTCGGCTTCAAAGTCGAGGCAGTGCAGGGAAAACAGGTTTCCCTGGAATTGACAGAGACATCTGGGGGACTCTGGGAATGGTGGAACGACCCTGGAGTTTCTCTAGCCTTTCCTGTGGAGAGGGCCTCCTCTTGAGATGCGACTGGAACGCCGGGAATGCTTTCCAGACCACGCAGGGAAAGGATCCCTCCTCTCGAGCTATGAGGTGGAAACAGTGCTCCTCTGAAAGTGGGCGGGAAGATCTTGATACTCTCGAGTGGAGACGGGTATGTCAGAGAACTCCTTGAGTTGCAGCAAGGGTGTGAAGGACCCTTTGGAAGTTCCAGAGGTTAGGTGTGATTAGCCTCGAGATGCCTCAGCGGAAATGGGGCTCATCTCGCCTTTAAGGATGCCAAGATCCATGTCAGCACTGGAGAGGAATCCTCAGGTTCCAGCACCGAATCCACACAAGGTCTTAGGCCCCGGCATCGACGGGAGAGGAATCCCGAGAGGCCCCCGAGCAACTCGCATGGGGAATGGCCTTTCTTGAGGCCACCAGAGCGGGTCCCTCAGGTCCCCGTCTTAAGTCGATATCACCTGTCCCAACTCGAAAAAATCCAGGAGGTTCTCCCCTCCAGGCGAGATGAGGCCCATTTCCGCTGAGGCGTCTCGGAGGCTAATCACACCTAAACCTCTGGAACTTCCAAAGGGTCCTTCACACCCTTGCTGCAACTCAAGAAGTTCCCGCGACTATACCCGTCTCCACTCAATAGGAAGCACGTGAGTCCCGCCCACATCCAGAGGAGCCCCGTTTCCGCCTCCTAGCTCGAGAGGAGGGATCCTTTCCCTGCGTCGTGCGGGAAAGAATTCCCCGCGTTCCCGTCGCAATCTCAAGAGGAGGCGCTCTCCACAGGAAAGGCGAAGAGGAACTCCAGGGTCGTGCCACCATTCCAGAGTCCCCCAGATGTCTCAGTCCATTCCAGGGAAACCTGTTTTCCCTGCACTGCCCTCGACTTTCAAGCCGAGGATCGACTCACACCACGGTGGCACGTGGGACAGCCCTGTGGGAAAGACATTCTGGGAAAGCCTCATGGGAAAGCCTCAAGGGAAAGCCACAGATCCCTTGATCCACGAGAAGGGAAGCGTGACACTGCTGCTACAGCTCGGGAGGAAAGCGCAGGTGCATGCCCCCACTCGAGACGAGGACTGACTTCCCTGGGGAGACTCCAGAAGTACCCCAAGATCCATGTCAGCACTGGAGAGGAAACCTCAGGTTCCTGGCACCGACTCCACACAAGTCTTAGGCCCCGGCATCGACGGGAGAGGAATCCGGAGAGGCCCCCGAGCAACTCGCATGGGGACTGGCTTTCCTGAGGCCACCAGAGCGGGTCCCTGAGGTCCCCGACGTAAGACGAGAGCACCTGTCGCAACTCGAGAAAATCCAAGGAGGTTCTCCCCTCCAGGCGAGATGAGGCCCATTTCCGCTGAGGCGTCTTGAGGCTAATCACATCTAACATCTGGAACTTACCAAAGGGTCCCTCACACCCTTGCTGCAACTCAAGAAGTTCCCCGACTATACCCGTCTCCATTCGAGAGGAAGCACGAGAGTCCCGCCCACAATCCAGAGGAGCCCCGTTTCCGCCTCCCTAGCTCGAGAGGAGGGATCCTTTCCCCTGCGTGGTGGGGAAAGAATTCCCGCGTTCCCGTTGCAATCTCAAGAGGAGGCGCTCTCCACAGGAAAGGCGAGAGGAACTCCAGGGTCGTGCCACCATTCCCAGAGTACCCCCAGATGTCTCAGTCCATTCCAGGGAAACCTGTTTTCCCTGCACTGCCTCGACTTTCAAGCCGAGGATCGACTCACACCACGGTGGCACGTGGGACAGCCCTGTGGGAAAGCCTCGTGGGAAAGCCTCATGGGAAAGCCTCGAGGGAAAGCCACAGATCCCTTGATCCACGCGAAGGGAAGTCGTGACACTGCTGCTACAGCTCGGGAGGAAAGCGCAACGTGCATGGCCCCCACTCGAGACTGAGGACTGACTCCCTTGGGGAGACTCCAGAAGTACCCCAAGATCCATGTCAGCACTGGAGAGGAATGCCTCAGGTTCCGGCAGCGACTCCACACAAGGTCTTAGGCCCGGCATCGACGGGAGAGGAATCCCGAGAGGCCCCCGAGCAACTCGCAATGGGGACTGGCCATTTCCTGAGGCCACCAGAGCGGGTCCCTGAGGTCCCCGTCGTAAGTCGAGAGGCACCTGCCACAACTCAGAGAAACATCCAGGACGTTCTCCCCTCCAGGCGAGATGAGGCCCATTTCCGCTGAGGCGATCTTGAGGCTAATCACATCTAACATCTGGAACTTCCAAAGGGTCCTTTCACACCCTTGCTGCAACTCAAGAAGTTCCCCGACATACCCATTCTCCACTCGAGAGGAAGCACGAGAGTCCCGCCCACATCCAGAGGAGCCCCGTTTCCCGCCTCCTAGCTCGAGAGGAGGATCCTTTCCCCTGCGTGGTCGGGAATAGAATTCCCGGCTTTCCGTCGCATCTCAAGAAGGAGGCGCTCTCCACAGGAAAGGCGAGAGGAACTCCAGGGTCGTGCCACCATTCCCAGAGTCCCCCAGATGTCTCAGTCCATTCCAGGGAAACCTGTTTTCCCTGCACTGTCTCGACTTTCAAGCCGAGGATCGACTCACACCACGGGTGGCACGTGGGACAGCCCTGTGGAAAGCCTCGTGGAAAGCCTCCTGGGAAAGCCTCGAGGAAAAGCCACAAATCCCTTGATCCACGCGAAGGGAAGTGTGACACTGCTGCTACAGCTCGGGAGGAAATCGCACGTGCATGCCCCCACTCGAGACGAGGACTGACTCCCTGGGGAGACTCCAGAAGTACCCCAAGATCCATGTCAGCACTGGAGAGGAATCCTCAGGATCTGGCACCGACTCCACACAAGGTCTTAGGCCCCGGCATCGACGGGAGAGGAATCCCGAGAGGCCCCCGAGCAACTCGCATGGGGACTGGCCTTTCCTGAGGCAACCAGAGCGGGTCCCTGAGGTCCCCGTCGTAAGTCGAGAGCACCTGCCGCAACTCGAGAAAATCCAGGAGGTTCTCCCCTCCAGGACGAGATGAGGCCCATTTCCGCTGAGGCGTCTGGAGGCTAATCACATCTGAACATCTGGAACTTCCAAAGGGTCCTTCACACCCTTGCTGCAACTCAAGAAGTTCCCCGAACAATACCAGTCTCCACTCGAGAGGAAGCATCGAGAGTCCCGCCCACATCCAGAGGAGCCCCGTTTCCGCCTCCTAGCTCGAGAGGAGGGATCCTTTCCCTGCGTGGTCGGGAAAGAATTCCCGGCGTTTCCCGTCGCATCTCAAGAGGAGGCGCTCTCCACAGGAAAGGCGAGAGGAACTCCAGGGTCGTGCCACCATTCCAGAGTTCCCGAGATGTCTCAGTCCATTCCAGGGAAACCTGTTTTCCCTGCACTGCCTCCGACTTTCAAGCCGAGGATCGACTCACACCACGGTGGCACGTGGGACAGCCCTGTGGGAAAGCCTCGTGGGAAAGCCTCCGAGGAAAAGCCACAGGAACCATCCTATTGATCCACGCGAAGGGAAGCGCTAGACACTGCTGCTACAGACATAGGGATGGAAAGCGCACGTGCATGCCCCCACTCGAGACGAGGACTGACTCCGCTGGGGAGACTCCAGAAGTACCCCAAGATCCATGTCAGCACTGGAAAGGAAACCTCAGGTTCCGGCACCGACTCCAAGCAAGGTCTTAGGCCCTGGCATCGACGGGAGATTGGAATCCCGTAGAGGCCCCTAGCAACTCGCATGGGGACTGGCCTTTCCTGCAGGCACCAGAGCGGGTCCCTGAGGTCCCCGTCGTAAGTCGAGAGCACCTGCCGCAACTCGAGAAAATCCAGGAGGTTCTCTCCTCCAGGCGAGATGAGGCCCATTTCCGCTGAGCCGTCTCGAGGCTAATCACACCTAACTCTGGAACTTCCAAAGGGTCCTTCACACCCTTGCTGCAACTCAAGAAGTTCCCCGACATACCCGTCTCCACTCGAGAGGAAGCTCGAGAGTTCCGCCCACATCCAGAGGAGCCCGTTTCCGCCTCCTAGCTCGAGAGGAGGGATCCTTTCCCTGCGTGGTCGGGAAAGAATTCCCCGCGTTCCCGTCGCATTCTCAAGAGGAGGCGCTCTCCACAGGAAAGTCCGAGAGGAACTCCAGGGTTGTGCCACCATTCCCAGAGTCCCCAGATGTCTCAGTCCATTCCAGGGAAACCTGTTTTCCCTGCACTGCCATCGACTTTCAAGCCGAGGATCGACTCACACCACGGTGGCACGTGGGACAGCCCTGTGGGAAACTTCGTGGGAAAGCCTCCGTGAAAGCCTCAAGGGAAAGCCACAGATCCCTTGATCCACGCGAAGGGAAGCGTGATACTGCTGCTACAGCTTGGGAGGAAATGCGCACGTGCATGCCCCCACTCGAGACGAGGACTGGACTCCCCTGGGGAGACTCCAGAAGTACCCCAAGATCCATGTCAGCACTGGAGAGGAATCCTCAGGTTCCGGCAACGACTCCACACTAGGTCTTAGGCCCCAGGCATCGACGGGAGAGGAATCCCGAGAGCCCCAGGCAACTCGCATGGGGACTGGCCTTTCCTGAGCCACCAGAGCGGGTCCCTGAGGTCCCCGATCGTAAGTCGAGAGCACCTGCCGCAACTCGAGAAAATCGCAGGAGGTTCTCCCCTCCAGGCGAGATGAGGCCCATTTCCGCTGAGGCGTCTCGAAGGCTAATCACACCTAACACTCTGGAACTTCCAAAGGGTCCTTCACACCCTTGCTGCAACTCAAAGAAGTTCCCCGACATACCCGTCTGCCACTCGAGAGGAAGCACGAGAGTCCGCCCACATCCAGAGGAGCCCCGTTTCCGCCTCCTAGCTCGAGAGGAGGGATCCTTTCCCTGCGTGGTCGGGAAAGAATTCCCGGTGCATTCCCGTCGCATCTCAAGAGGAGGCGCTCTCCACAGGAAAGGCGAGAGGAACTCCAGGGTCGTGCCACCATTCCCAGAGTCCCCCAGATGTCTCAGTCCATTCCAGGGAAACCTGTTTTCCCTGCACTGCCTCGACTTTCAAGCCGAGGATCGACTCACACCACGGTGGCACGTGGGACAGCCCTGTGGGAAAGCCTCGTGGGAAAGCCTCGTGGGAAAGCCTCGAGGGAAAGCCACAGATCCCTTGATCCACGCGAAGGGAAGCGCGACACTGCTGCTACAGCTCGGGAGGAAAGCGCACGTGCATGCCCCCACTCGAGACGAGGACTGACTCCCCTGGGGAGACTCCAGAAGTACCCCAAGATCCATGTCAGCACTGGAGAGGAATCCTCAGGTTCCGGCACCGACTCCACACATGGTCTTAGGCCCCGGCATCGACGGGAGAGGAATCCGAGAGGCCCCCGAGCAACTCGCATGGGGACTGGCCTTTCCTGAGGCCACCAGAGCGGGTCCCTGAGGTCCCCGTCGTAAGTCGAGAGCACCTGCCGCAACTCGAGAAAATCCAGGAGGTTCTCCCCTCCAGGCGAGATGAGGCCCATTTCCGCTGAGGCGTCTCGAGGCTAATCACACCTAACCTCTGGAACTTCCAAAGGGTCCTTCACACCCTTGCTGCAACTCAAGAAGTTCCCCGATATACCCGTCTCCACTCGAGAGGAAGCACGGAGAGTCCCGCCCACATCCAGAGGAGCCCCGTTTCCGCCTCCTAGCTCGAGAGGAGGGATCCTTTCCCTGCGTGGTCGGGAAAGAATTCCCGGCGTTCCCGTCGCATCTCAAGAGGAGGCGCTCTCCACAGGAAAGGCGAGAGGAACTCCAGGGTCGTGGCCACCATTCCCAGAGTCCCCCAGATGTCTCAGTCCATTCCAGGGAAACCTGTTTTCCCTGCACTGCCTCGACTTTCAAGCCGAGGATCGACTCACACCACGGTGGCACGTGGACAGCCCTGTGGGACAGCCTCGTGGGAAAGCCTCGTGGGAAGCCTCGAGGGAAAGCCACAGATCCCTTGATCCACGCGAAGGGAAGCGTGACACTGCTGCTACAGCTCGGGAGGAAAGCGCACGTGCATGCCCCCACTCGAGACGAGGACTGGACTCCCCTGGGGAGACTCCAGAAGTACCCCAAGATCCATGTCAGCACTGGAGAGGAATCCTCAGGTTCCGGCACCGACTCCACACATAGGTCTTAGGCCCCGGCATCGACGGGAGAGGAATCCCGAGAGGCCCCCGAGCAACTCGCATGGGGACTGGCCTTTCCTGAGGCACCAGAGCGGGTCCCTGAGGTCCCCGTCGTAAGTCGAGAGCACCTGCCGCAACTCGAGAAAATCCAGGAGGTTCTCCCTCCAGGCGAGATGAGGCCCCATTTCCGCTGAGGCGTCTCGAGGCTAATCACACCTAAACCTCTGGAACTTCCAAAGGTCCTTCACACCCTTGCTGCAACTCAAGAAGTTCCCCGACATTACCGTCTCCACTCGGAGAGGAAGCCGAGAGGTCCGCCCACATCCAGAGGAACCCGCTTTCCTGCCTCCAGCTCGAGAGGAGGATCCTTTCCCTGCCTGGTCGGGAAAGAATTTCGCGTTTCCCGTCCACTCTCAAGGAGGGCTCTCACAGAAAGGCGAGAGAACTCCAGGGTCGCTGTCCACCCATTCCCAGAGTACGCCACGATTCTCAGTCCTCACTACGGAAAACGTGTTTCCCTGCACTGCCTCGACTTACAAAGACCGAGGATCGCACTCACACAAGTGGCACCGTGGGACAGCCTGTGGGAAAGCCCTGGGAAAGCGCTAGCGGAAAGCTCAGGAAAAGCCCAGCATCCTGGACACGGCGGAAGGATATGACACTGCTGCGTACAGCTCGGGAAGCGGAAAGCAGCACTCTCATGCCCCCCACTCGAGATGAGGACTGATCTCCACCTGGGGAGACTCCAGAAGCTACCCAAGATCCATGTCATCACTGGAGAGGAATCCTCAGGTTCCGGCACCGACTGCCCACATCAGATCTTAGGGCCCGGCATCACGGGAAGGAATCCCGAGAGGCCCGAGCTAACTCGCATGGGAGGTGGCTTTCCTGAGGGCCACCAGCGGGTCCCTGATCCCGTCGGTAAGTCGGAGAGCCCTGCGCGAACTCAGAGAAAATCCAGGGAGGTTCTCCCCTCCAGGCGAGATGAGGCACCATTTCGCTGGCAGGCGTCTTGAGGTAATACACTAACTCTGGAACTTCCAAAGGGTCCTTCACACCCTTGCTGCAACTCCAAGGAAGTTCCGGCTGATATTACCCGTCTCCACTCGAAAGGAAGCCGGAGTCCCGCCCACATCCAGAGAGCCCCGTTTCCGCCTCCTAGCTCGAGAGGCAGGGATCCTTTCCCTGCGTCGTGGCGGAAAGAATCCTCCGGGTTCCCGCGTTCTCAGAGGAAGGCGCTCTTCACAGGAAAAGGCGAGAGGAACTCCAGGGGTCGTGCCACCATTCCCAGACGTCCCCCAGATGTCTCGAGTCCATTCCAGGGAAACCTGTTTCCCTGCACTGCCTTCTACTTTCAAGGCGAGGATCGACTACACCTACAAGGTGGCCACTGTGGACAGCCTGTGGTGAAAGCTCTGGGAAAGTCCTCCGGGAAAGCCTCACGGGAAAGCCACAAGATCCCTTGATCCGGAGAAGGGAAGCGTGACACTGATGCTACAGGCTCGGGGAGGAAAGCGCACGTGCATGCCCACTCCAAGACGGAGGACTGACTCCCCTGGGGAGACTCCAGAAGTACCCCAAGTATCCATGTCAGCACTGGAGAGGAATCCTCAGGTGGTTCCAGGGGCACGTACTTCCACACAAGGTTTAGCCCGGCATCGACGGGAGAGGAATCCGAGAGGCCCCCGAGCAACTCGCATGGGGACTTGGCCTTTCCTGAGGCCACCAGAGCGGGGTCCCTGAGCCGATCGTAAAGCGAGAGCACCTGCGCGCACTCGAGAAAATCCAAGAGGCTCCCCCTCCAGGCGAGATGAGGCCCATTTCCGCTGAGGCGTCTCTTGAGGCTAATCAGCATCTAACATCTGGAACTTACCAAAGGGTCCCTTCACACCCCTTGCTGCAACTCAAGAAGTTCCCCGACATACCCGTCTCCATCGAGAGGAAGCACGAGAGTTCCCGGCCACACACAGAGGAGCCCCGTTTCCGCTCCTAGGCTCGAGAGGAGAATCCTTTCCCTGGCGGGGGGGAAAGAATTCCCCGGTTCCTTCGATCTCAAGAAGAGAGCGCTCTCACAGGAAGGCGAGAGGAACTCAGGGTCGTGCCACATTCCAGAGGACCCCAGATATCTCAGTCCATTTCAGGGAAAACGTTTCCCTTGCACTGCCTCGCATTCAGCCGAGGACTACTGCACACACAGGTCGGCACGATGGCCGACAGCCCTGTGGGAAAGCCTCCTGGGAAAGCCTCGCTGGGAAAGCCTCGAGGAAAGCCACAGATCCCTTGATCACGGCGAAGGAAGCGCACACTGCTTGCTTACAGCTTCGACGGGGAAGCGCAACGTGCATGGCCCGCCACTCGAGATGAGGACTGACTCCCTGGGGAGTGACTCCAGAATAACCCCAAGATCCATGTCATCACGTGAGAGGAATCCTCAGTTCTCCGGCACCGACTCCACACAAGATCTTAGGCCCGGCATCGACCGGAGAGGGAGAGGAATCCCGAGAGGCCCCGAGCCAACTCGATGGGGACTGGCATTGTCTGAGGCCACCAGAGCGGGTCCCTGAGGTCCACCGTCGTAAGGTCGAGAGTGCACTGCCACAACTGAGAAACCCAGGACGTATCTCCCCGCACGAATGAGGCCCATTTCCGCTGAGGCCCCTGAGGCTCAATCAGCATCTAACATCTGCGAACTTCCAAAGGTCTTTCACACCCTTGCTGCAACCTCAAGGAAGTTCCCCGACATCCCATTTCCCACTCGAGAGGAAGCACGGAGTCCCGCCCACATCCAGAGGAGCCCCGTTTCCCCTCCTGCGCTCGAGAGGAAGGGATCCTTTCCTCTGCGTGTCGGGAAAAATTCCCGGCGTTTCCGTCGCATCTCAAGAGGATGCTCTCCACAGGAAAGGCGAGAGGAAACTCCAGGGTCTGCCACCATTCCCAGCAGTACCCCCAGATGCTCAGTCCATTCCAGGGAAACCTGTTTTCCCTGCACTGCTCGACTTTCAAGCAGGATCACTCACACCAGGTGGCCGTGGGACAGCCCTGTGGAAGCCTCCTGGTAAAGCCTCCTGGGAAAGCCTCGGAGGAAAGCCACAAATCCCTTGAGGTCACGCGAAGGGAAGTGCGGACACTGCTGCTACAGCCGGAGGAAACGCACGTGCATGCCCCCACTCGAGACGAGACTGACTCACCCTGGGGAGACTCCAGGAAGTACCCCAAGATCATGTCAGCACTGGAGAGGGAATCCTCAGGTCTGGCACCGACTCCACACAAGCGGCTAAGCCCCGGCATCGAGCGGGAGAGGAATCCCGAGAGCCGCCGAGCAAACGCTGGGGACTGACCTTCCTTGAGCAACCAGCGAGCGGGTCCCCTGAGGTCCCCGTCGTAAGCTGAGAGCCACCTGCCCGCAACTCCGAGAAAATTCCAGGAGGTTCTCCCGTCCAGTGGAGAGATGAGGCCCATTTCCGACTGAGGCGTCTTGTGAGGCTAATCACATCTACACACTTGAACTTTCAACGAAGGGTCGCTTCACACCCTCTGTTCGCAACTCAAGAAGTTCCCCGACAACCGTCTCCACTCGAGAGAGAAGCACGAGAGTCGTCCGAGCCAAATCCAGAGGAGCCCCGTTTCCGCTCCTAGATCGAGAGGAGGGATCCTTTCCCTGCGTGGTGGGAAAGAATTCCGGCTGTTCCCGTCGCATCTGCAAGGAGGAGGCTCTTGACAGGAAAGCGCGAGGAACTCCAAGGGTCGTGCCACCATTCCAGAGTCCCAGATGTCTCAGTCCATTCAGGGAAACCTGTTTCCCTTCACTGCCTCCACTTTCAGAGCCGAGGATTACGACTCACACCACGGTGGCACGTGGACGAAGGCCTCGTGTGGGAAATGCCTCCGTGGGAAAGCCTCGGGGAAAGCTCAGTCAGCATACCTTGATCTGACGCGAAGAGCGGAAGCGCCAACACTTTGCTGCTACAGATAGGTAGAGAAAGCGCACAGTGCATCCCCCAGCTGCAGATGCGAGGACTGACTCTCCGGGGCGGAACCCGAAGTACCCCACAGATCCATGGTCAGCCACTGGCGAAAGGAAACCCAGGTATCCGGCACCGGACGTCCAAGCAATGTCTTATGCCCGCTCGACGGGACGAGGGCAATCCCGGAGGCCCACGCAGCCAACTCGCTATGCGGGCTGGCCATTTTCCTGAGCCGCCCACCAGAGCGGGTCCCTGAGGTCACCGTCGTAATCGAGACACTGTCGTACTCGAGAAAATCCAGGAGGCTCTCCTCTCGCCAGGCGGAGATGAGCGCCCATTTCCTGCCTGCAGGCCGTCTTCGGAGGCTAATCACATCCTAACCTTCGGAACTTCCAAAGGGTCCTTCAACCCTTGCTGCTGCAACTCAAGAAGTCTCCGCGACATACACGTCTCCCTCTGAGAGGGAAGCATCGAGAGTCCTCCCACATCCAGATGGACCCCAGTTTCGGCTTCCCTAGCTCGAGACTGAGGATCCCTTTCCCTCCTGCGTCAGGGAAAAGATCTCCAGGCGTTCCGTCCGCTCTCAAGAGTGAGAATGCGCTCTCCACAGTGAAAGGCGAGAGGAATCGCATGGTCGTGTGCACCAATTCCAGAGTACCCCCAGATGTCTCAGATCATTCCGGAAACCTGTTTTCCCTGCAGCTTGCCATCGACTTCAAGCCGAGGATCACTCACACCACGGTGGTACCTGGGACCAAGCCCTGCTGGGAAACTTCAATGGGAAAGCCCTCCTGCTTGAAGAGCCTCGAGAGCGAAAGCCGACAGGGATCCCTTTAGGCACCGCGAACGCGGGTCAAGCTGATACTGGCTGCCTACAGCCTGGGAGGAATCGCACAGGCATGCCCTCAACTCGAGACGAGCGGACTGACTCCCTGGGGAGACTCCAGAATACCCCAAGATCCATGTCATCATGGAGGGAATCCTCAGGTTTCTCGGCAACACTCCATCACTAGTCTATTAGCTGCCGCCATGCTACGGTGGAGAGGAATCCCAAGAGGCCACGCTTAGCAACTCGCATGGGGACTGGCCTTTCCTAGCAACCAAGCAGAGGTCCCTGAGGTCGCCGTTCTGTAATGTGCGAGAGCACCTTAGCACGCAACTCGAGAAAATGCCGGGGAGTTCTACCCCTCCAGTCGGAGGTGAGGCCCATTTCCGATGCTGAGGCGTCTGAGCTGCTAATCAATATCATAAGTAGTCTGGAATTCCAAGGCGTCTCTTCACACCCTTGCCTGCAACTCAAGCAATTCCCCGACATTTCCCGCGTCTCACTCGGCCAAGGAAGCATCGAGAGTCTCCGCCCACATCCAGAGGAAGCCTCGGTTTCGCGACTCCTAGCTCTGGAGTAAGGAGCATCCGTTTGCCCTGCGTGGTGGAAAGAATTCTCCCGCGTGGTTCCCGTCGCATTCTCAGAGAGGCAGCGCTCTCCACAGGAAGGCGCGAGGACGAACTCCAGGGTTCTGCAACCACTTCCCAGCTGTCCCAGCATGATCCTCACTCCATTTCCAGTGGAACCTGTTTTACCTGCACACTCCTCGCGTTTGCAAGCCGAGGATCCACTCACACCACGGTTGGCTACGTGGGCTGCATGGCGAAGCCTCCGTGGAAAGCCTCGTGGGAAGCCTCTGTAAGGAACGGAGGAAGCCACAGATTCCCTTTGATCCACCGGGAAGGGAAGCGTCCGACACTTGCTGCCTACATGCGTCGGAAGGAAAGAGCACCGTGGGCCTATGCCCCCACTCGAGACGGGAGACTTGACTCCCCTGGGTAGACTCCAGAAGTACCCAAGATCCATGTCAGCAACTGGAGAGGGGGAGATCCTCAGCGTTCCGGACCGAGCTCACACTAGTCTTATCGGCCCCGGGCATCGACGGAGATGAGAATCCGAGAGCGCGCCGGCCGAGCAAACATCGCATGTGACTGGCTCTTTCCTGAGGCACCGCACGACCGGGTCCCTGAGGGCTCCCCGCGTAAGCGGAGGACACCTGCGCCAACTCGAGAAAAAAAAAGAAATTCAGGAGTTCTCCCCTCCCAGGCGACGATGAGGCCCATTTCGCTAGTGAGCTCTCGGAGCCTAATCCACATCCTAACCTCGTGGAATTGGCCAAAGGGTCCATTCAACACCCTTGCCTGCCCACTCAAGAAGTTTCCCGAACTACCCGTTCTCCATCGAGAGGAAGACTCGAGAGTCCCGGCCCACATCCAGAGGCCAGCCCGTTTTCCGCTCATTAGCTCGAGAGAGGGAGCCCGTTTCCTGCGTCGGCGGTGGGAAAATTCATCCCGGTCTTCCCGTCGCATACTCAGATGAGGGAGGCGCTTCTCCAAAGGAAAGGCGAACGGAGGAAACTTCAGGTCATCCACCATTTCCAGAGTCACCAAGTGTCTCGAAGTCCACTTCCAGGGAAACCTGTTTTCCCTGCACGTGCCCTCGGACTTTCCAAGCGTGAGGATCGAACACGACACCACGGATGCACGTGGGGACAGCCCTGCAAGTTACAGCCCTGAGGGTTAAAGCCTCGTGTGGCGAAGAGGCCTCAGACGGCAAAGCCACAGATCCCTTGCATCCACCGCGCGAAGCGAAAAGCGTGAACACTGCTGCTACAGTCCTTGGGAGAAATCGCACGTTGCATGCCCCCACTCGAGACGAGGACTGACTCCCTGTGGAGCACTACAGAGGGTAGCCCCAAGACCATGTCAGCCACTTGGGCAGAGGGAATCCTCAGGTTCTTGGCACCCACTCCACACAGAGGTCTTAGGCCCCGCATCGACGGATGACGGAGAGGAATCCCAGAGCCTCGAGCAACTCGGACCGTCGGCGTGGGGGACTGGCCTTTCCTGAGGCTCAGAGCGTGTCCCTAGAGGACCCTTGTCCTACATCGGAGAGCCACTGCCGAAATCTCGGAAAAATCCAGCGAGGTCTGCGGGCCTCCAGGCCGAGATGAGGCCCATTTCCGCTGAGGCGTCTCGAGGCTAATCACACCTAAACCCACATCTGGAACTTCCATAGGGTTTATTCACAACCTTGTGTGCAACTCAAGAAGTTCATACGCCAGCATACCGCTCTCCACTCGAAGAAGCACGAGAGTCCCGCCCACATCCAGAGCGAACGCCGCCCATTCCGCCTCACAGCTAGAGAGAGGTATCCTTCCCTGCCTGCGTCGGAAGAATTCCCGCGATCTTCCGCGATCACAACATCAAGAGGAGGCCGCTCTCAACAGGAAAGGGAGAGGGAACTCAAAAAGGGATCCGTGCCAAGCCATTCCATGAGTACCCCAGGGAATTTATTATATTCTCCTTCCAGTCCATTCCAGGCCCGAAACCTGTATTTACCCTGCCCAACGCCTCGACTTTCAAGGCGATGGATCACTCACAGCACCGGGAGTGCACCGTGCGACAGGCTCCTGTCGAGGAAAGCCTCTGGAGAAAGCCCTCCATGAGGAAAGCCCTCGAGGCG
>NW_017217384.1:0-12565 GCF_001704415.2 Capra hircus | reverse complement strand
ATTTAGCTTCTTCGTGACTCTAGACACGAATGAAGAGTTTTCCTCAACATATTTCACTGAGGGAAATACAAGGATGATAGCATAATACTATGCTTCGACTCACGGATATCGAAGCATTGTTCACAATACAGATCTGATTTTCGAAATCAGGGTTCTTTCAGTGTCCTTGAACAGCATTTTTTTTCTGGATACAGAAGAAAAAACTCATGAGTATCAAACTGGTTCCCAGAAAACATGTGTATGAATTGTTATCTTCCTGAACCAGGGATCAAACCCACATCACTTCCACCTCCTGCACTGGTAGGCAGAGTATTTCTTGATCAACTGCGCCACCTGGGAATCGACATACATTTCAAGGACCACTGCCATCAGCTTCTACTGTTCATGACCAAACTAGGAGAAACAACATTGGAAGAAGGACTCATAAGGGTACTCATAGGAAGTACTCATAAGTCAAGGAACCGTTCTACTGGGTCCTCTCGTTATTACTGGGACAAGTCAGTTTCCGATGATGATGGGTATAACTGAAAAATTATTACAAATGCATGGGATGCATGTCTACATGATAAATGTGTTCCTCTTATACTATTGCTTCAGGGATGTCTACTTCCGCATGAACGACTGCACTACAAGGGATGCCTGCTATTCCAGCTCAAGCAACAGATAGTCAAGTGCAGATCATTGTCCTTTGTTGAAATAATCAGCAGTTTGTCAACATAGGGAACATGCCGGAGGAACCCTTGGGATGGAACTCTAAAAACAGGTTGGGCCCTCTTTTGCCAGGCCCTGCGATAAAAATACAAATCAGAAAAAGAAAAATAGCATCGGTTTTGTCAGGACTTCCTCATCTTTCTTTCTCGGTAGCAGGAAGCAGACATTGAGGCCAGAGGACTGCAGGATTTCATTGTGAACTAACGTTGGGTGGGGTGGAGGCTCATCACTCTAGTAAGAATGTGGCTCACTAAAACGGAATTTCATTCACTTCATGGACATAGAGTTCTAGAATCCTTCATTAAGGAATTCAAGAAGCTATATTTCCTTACACCTTCACAATCTCTTGGTTTACAAGAATGTCAATTGCTAGTCCAGCACTTATACAATGAGTGTTACAGGTAGTATGAGTGTATAAATGATGACGAGCAATGACAGGAAGTTTATTTATTCTCTGTTTGAATTCTTGAGTTTTATATAATTTTTTATAATATCCTTACAGATGTAAATATTTTAGTGACATGTATAATACACGTTGAGTAGTGCTATGATAACTCATAGTGTTGCCACAATAAATATCATGGTTATTATGTGCTTTTCATATATTCCTTTGGAGATTCTCTTGCATTATACATCATCATAAGATATTTAATAGTTTCCTAAACTGTACAGTAGGTCCTTGTGGCTTCTTTTATATATGGTAATGTATTTGTTAATAATTCAAACAAAAACTGGTACACAAATATTCATAGTGACATTCACAATAGCTCAAAGGTAGAACTCATTCAAGTGTCCGTTGGTGGGAGACTGAATATGCAACGCAAGGTATATTCAGAAGCTTGAACGGTATTCCACCATACAAAAAAGTACATTAAATGGTGCTGCCACTCTGCAAGACATTACACAAATGACTCCAAAACGAACACGTGGAAGAAATACATAGTTCGATTCCAATTCATGCTATGTACCCAAAAGGATTGGGAAAGGGGGCTGAAAAAAATGGATACTCCTTCCGTCATACTCACAACAGCATGATTCACACTGGCAAACAAACAGAAGCAATCGAAGTGTCCATGGCAGCCAATTCCATAAACAAACTGTGGTATACACACAATGGAATCTGATTCGGCCCTTCAAAGTCAGTAATTCTGACAATGCGACAATGTGGACAAACCTTATGGTCATTAGATTAAGTGAAATAAACCAGACCAAAAAAAGACAAACGTTCTGTGATTCCGCTCATATGAGATATCCAAACAAGTCAAATCTGTCAGAAATAGCAGAAAGTGATTCCGACCGATCGAAAAGAGTTCATGTTTCATGGACCTCAGTTTCCCTTGGAAAAACTGACTTCCCATCATATCTCCAAAACCAATTAGACAAATAACTGGAAGCTATATCCAGTCAAATGAATGTAGACATAATGTTACAGTGTACACCAAACTCACTCAAACTTCTCAACAGACAAAAGGCAAAACTGTATCTGTGGCACCTCAGCTTAGCTTAAAACTGTATCTACGGTACCTCACTTCTGCTTATAAAATTTAACAACAACAACAACACACTAAAGGCTATCCAAAAAAGGATAGAAAACACATATAACATCAACTTTAAAAAATTAGAAATTGAAACGGTGAAAAACCTTATTCACAAAACTTAAACACAAGCCACAGGAAACTATATTTATAAAATAGATATCTGATAAAGGATTGTTCTCCAAATATACCAAAAAATCTAGAACAATCTCATAAAATATGTATACACCTAAACACCTGGCCTACAAAAATATAAAGATAGTAAATAAGCCTATCAAAAAGACTCAAAACCACATAGCATTAGGAAATGACAAACTAAAATAACAGTGAGGTAGCACTGCACACCTATTAGATCCAGTCAACTCAAGAAAAGGGGGTAGGGCACAGCTTCTCCGGTGGCTCAGTGGTAAAGAATCTGCCTGACAATGCAAGACACTCTAGTTCGATCCCTTACCCCAGAAGATCCCACAAGCCACAGAGAAACATAGCTGGATTTTTCCACAGCTAAACAAGGCTCACCTGTGACCTGAATCCTTCATGTCCAGCACTTACTAAACAGCTTTGAAAACATGTCCAGACAAAAAAGGATCGCATGATTATATACAACAGCTCGACTTGGAATCACTACAAACTTTCAAATATCAGGATGTCTTCAGTAGATGACAGTGTAAACAAATGGGGATACATGCAAAGTGAAGGGGAGCAAATGCTACCACAAAATATACCACCTCAGCATGAGGATTAGTTGGACCCAATTAACTTTTATTTTTTTAGAGGACACATGATCATCTCTGAAACCCAAGTTCAAGACAGCTCTTCTGTGAGTCACATTTACCAGAGAAATCTCATTTCAAAGGAATCCTCTCTATATGCCAGATAGAAGGATGAGACACAGTCTTTTGAAACTCTTTTTCTTTTCTATCGATAGGGAAAGCTAAGCCGTAAATCTGCACAGCCACCATACCCTTCCTTTCCTTTGGTTGTATTTTTTTAAATATTTGTTTCTGTTTTCATTTGGCTGCGCCAGGGTCAACCTTCATGAGGCAAGCCAGATATTTAGCTACAGCATGCAATTCTCTGTTGTGCATGGGAGATCTAGTTCTTGGATCAGGAAATGAACCTGGGCCTCCTTCTTTGGAGTGTCCAGTCTCAGCCACTGGACCACCAGGAAGTGCCTGTTTTGTTTCAGATGAAGATGGAATCTAAGGTGATATTTGGGCCATTTCAGTCACTGACTCAGTTTCCTGAGTTTGTCCAAAGCACGCACAAGGTGCACATTATTAAACTGGTTTGCAAAACAAGAAAAGGTTGTCTGCTACAACACTGTATGCTTACAAATATCTAAATGGTAAATGGCATAGTATTGATTTTTCATTACTATGGGGGGAGAAAGAATGCAGGATTCATACATGTTACAACACGAATAAATATTCAAACCATCTTCAGTGAAAAAAAAATCCACATAGAAAAGGCCACCCAGAACCCTTATTCACCATGTCTGCTTTCAATCCATCAAGTTTGTCCAAATAACTGAAAATCTCAGTAACACTCTAAATAAAGAAAAAAGGATGAAGATGGAAACAAAAGATATATTCATACACTTGAACATTGCAAAGTGGAAGTGGGGCGGTGGATTACATTATAACGTAGATACCATATGATTTCCTGATTTTGGAGATTATGTGCTGGTTCTGCAGAAGGTACCCATTTTGCAATAAAACACATAGAGTCTTTTAGATGATGTGGCAAATGCTAGCACTTGTTCCCATTGCTAGGCATTTTCTGTACATTTTAAATGACTGGAAAGTATACTAGGTTTCAAAACAACCATGTCAATACCACAAAAGAAATTTAGAGTAGACAGGCAGGAAGCTTTCTGATACAGGCCAAGACTTACCCAGACGAAGTTCAAGGGAAGCTGCGATGCTCACTGCCCTTGAAGGAGTCCACGTGGAATGAAGAAGTACTGTGGGAAGTCTCTTAGTAACACCATGTCTTGGGTCCTCTGGATGACCTACTGCAGGAGAAACAGATGTTACAGATAAAACGTTCCACATCACTTCACAAAATGTTGTTAGACTACTTTCAGTAAAGCTGAATCATTTGGGATCAATTTACAATCATATAATAGACTACCATTTACAGTCCAAAAATCACTTGCATTTCTAGACACTCATAACAATCAGAAAAAAAAATTAAGAAACTCCCACTTAAATAAAACATCTAGCAACAAACTTAATCAAGAACATAAAAGACCAGTAGTCAGAAAACTAGAAAGCACTGATAAAGAAACCAAAGAAAACACAAATACACAGAAAACTATTCCACGCTCATGCACTGGAACAATGAGGAATTAAAAGGTCCATTCCAACCAAAGTCATCAACAAATACACGGACTGCAATCACCAAAATAAACATTCAATGGCATTTTTCACAGAAATAGAAATATTCCTCATATTAGACTGCTACTGTTGACCAGGACCTTAAACGGCCAAAAAGACTCTGAGAAAGAGGAACACAGCTGGAGGCATCTTCCTATCCCTCTTCAAACTACATCACGGAGCTGTAGTGACCACCACAGTGAGGAACTGGCAGGAACACAGACACATGGACTCCAGGAGAGAATAGAGAGCCCAGAAACGAACCCACATGTACATGGTCAGTTCCTGAAAATCAAACCAGGAACGAGCAGAAGAGAAAGGACCAGTCTTCTCAAGAAACCAGTGACAGGAAAACGGCCACCTACACGGAAGAACATCAGTGTTCATCCTCTACATCATCTAACGCAAATCGAACTGAAAACCCACCGCTTTGCACACGGAGCTCTTTCCCCCTGAGTCCTCCGAGATGGACCTCCAGTCAGCCCTCAGCTGGACACAGGAAACGTCTACTCCGTCCTCATTTTTCGCTCTTGCAGCGCCTCCCTGCTGGGTGGGCACTGAGGCAACCCTGCTCCTCTCAGCCTGGGATGCAGCCCTGTTATCCAGAAGCCTGAGCCCTGATGGTCCTGAGGAGACAAAGCTCCCGCCAGCTGCTCACGGGGCAGAGCCTAAAGGCAAAGCGTCCTGCGCCGCGGGTCAGAGGGGGCTTTTGGCGCCCCCCTGCGGCCCACAGGAGAAGAGCGGGCAGCCCGGCGCTTCACAGACCTCAGCAGGGCTCACCAGAAGCAGCTCTGCTGCGAGCACTCAGACTGGAAGCCCAAACTGAAATGGAGCAGAATAGCTCCATGACCCTCCGCCAAAACATGGCTAAGGAACAATCCAGAGCCTGTATGGAATGCAGCCCATAAAAAGGAACACATGTGAGTTTGTTCTAATAAAGGGGAGGGAAGTCAGTCAAAGAGAGAAAAACATGGAATCTAGAAGGATGGTACTGACGAGTCTGTTCACAGAGCAGCAATGGAGGTGCAGACATAGAGAACAGACTTACAGACGAGGGTGGGGAACAAGAGGGAGAGGGTGAGATGAATGGAGAGAGCAGCATGGATGCAGGTACACCAACCTTTGTAAATAGACAACCAATGGGAATTTGCCTGTATGATTCAGGGAACTCAAACTGGGGCTCAGTAGTAACCTAGAGAGGTGGGAATGCGTGCGAGGTGGGAGGGAGATTCCAGAGCAAGAGGACATAGGTACACCTATGGTCAATTCATGTGGATGTATGACAAATCAAACCAATATTGTAAAGCAATGATCAATCAACTAAAAAGAAATAACTGTTTAAAAAATATGAACATACACACAAACTTTGCAACAAGGTAACTCCATTTAAAAACTATTGAAATTTTAGAAAACTACAAACGTTCTCCATGACCTTCGGTCTGGTGATCAGGTCTAACATACACAAAACAAGCCAACTTACCCCAATTATGAATACAAATGAGTTAACACATTGCCTTTTTATCATTTCATACATTTACCCTGTGGAGGACCTTACTCGAGAGAACCAAAAAGAAACTGCTAAATGAACCACGGACCACCCACCCTGGCCAGGCAACAGAGAAAAGAAAACACTTGCAGGAGTCATCTCACAACAGGAGGTCCTGGGAAGGAACAAGGAAACGAACAAGCTACCACCAACCAGAATTCTGGAGAGGTCAGGAGATGGAGGCTCCAGTTCAGAGGTCCTACCAACCTCCCAGGATGCACCTTCGCTGGAATCCATCTCGGCTGAAGTGATGGGTGTGCCCCCAAGAAGGATCCCAATTCAGAATGCCTGGCAAGAGACAAACCAGAAATGAACCCGATGACCATAAAACCTGAGAGTGCGAGCCACGTGACAGAGTGGTTCTCTCCGTTTCCCTCACCCTCCTGCCCTCCACCCGGCAGCCCTTCCAATGAAGCCTCTCGCTTGGACAGCACTCCTCTCCTCAGACAACTCATTGCCCAGTGTCAGACAAGAACTCACTCTCAAGCCCTGGAAGGGAACCCCCTTCCTTCATCAAAAAGCAATATCCAGGAGAAAAGAGCTTCCAAACGCTATCTTGCAGAGAAGGAAATCAGACAAGGCAATGGCAGCCCGCTCCAGTACCATTGCCTGGAGAATCCCACGGACAGAGGAGCCTGGTAGGCTGCAACCCCGGGGTCACTAAGAGTCGGACACGACTTCACTGAGTGACTTCACTTTCACTTTTCACTTTCATGTACTGGAGGAGGACATGGCAACCCACTCCAGTGTTCTTGCCTGGAGAATCCCAGGGACAGAGGAGCCTGGTAGGCTGCTGTCTATGGGGTCGCGCAGAGTCAGGCACGACTGAAGCGACGTGGCAGCAGCAGCAGAGAAGGAAATGGCACCACCTGCAGTACTCTGGTCTCAGAAATCCTAGGGACAGAGGAGCTTGGTGGCTACAGTCAAAAGCAGGGCATTTCTGACGGGAGGAAACAGTCCCAGGGAAGCTGAGCTGCTCACCAAAGGCCCCAGAGCTTTGGATAGCACACCAGAGCTGTGGCTGAGGATTCCCAGCTGCCATGCCTCTTGATCCTGGCCTCTTTCACTAGATACGTGTGTGGAAAACTAGAATCTCAAATATGCCCTGGTGGTTCCATAGTCAAGAATCACCTGCCAGTGCTGGAGATGCATGTGCGATCCCTAGGATGGGAAGATGCCACATCCTATGGAGCCCGTGTGCCACAACTGCCGAGCCTGTGCTCTAGATCCTGGAAGCACGATGCCGAGTTCACATGCCGCAGCCACTGAAGCCCGTGAGCCTGTGCCCCTCAACAAGAGGACACACTGCAGTGAGAAGCCTGCAAACACTCGTTATGGCCATGCTCACCAAAAACTAGAGAAAAAGCCCACACACAAAGATGCAACACAGCCAACAATCAATTACAACTCTTTTCCTAAACAAATGCACATCTGACAAAGAAACTGTACTCGAATTGTCCAAGAACACTACAGCAAACAAGCCCATTCATAATTGGTAACGACTGAAATAGACACCTGGCCACTGAGGGGTATACTGATAGTAAACTATCATACCAAAAACATACTCAAGATACTGGTGCGATGCACGCAGAGCCCCCTTTGAAAGACAATCTGACAGTTTTTTTTTTTTTCCAGTAACCACGTGGGACAAGCACTGAATTCTGTGTATGACAAGCGGTGGAAGCCAGGTATCTTTACCATTGGAAGGCAAAGTTCCAGATAAACAAAAGGAAACGTTACAATGTCCATGTCGTGGTGGATCAGGTTGGAGACATCATCACAAATTACCTTTAACTGAATATGTTCAAAGGTGAGCTGGAATACATGGAGATATATCTCCATGTATTGTCAGCTGAGCATATTGAGCTCCTACATGTATGTTTTAAATATCATTCTCTAATAAAAGGGAACAGGAAACATCTCCGATGGCCTGGGTGGTAAAGAAGCTGCCTACCGATGCAGGGAACACGGGTTCAATTCCTGTGTAGAAGATTCCACACGCCCAGGGGCAATGAAGCCCTTGAACAACTCTTGACGTTTGCCATGCTCCAGAGCCCAAGTTCTGCACACAGAGAAAGCACTGCCAATGAGAAGCCATGGCACAGCAACTAGAAGGTAGCCTCTGCTCACTACAACTAGACAAAGGAGCAATAAAGACCCAGCACAGTCAAAAATAATGTCATGTTAAAAAAAGGACAGTTCTTTGAAGAAATGACTGAGACTAGGGGTGCGACTGTAAATATATGAGCCAGGGTCATCTTCAATTATGAGAAATTAAAGAAACTAAAGACAACTATCAAGCTGTCCAAACGGATACAAATGAATGACGACACAGTGTTATCTGTATACACCAGCAAATAACAATCTGAAAGGGAATTGAAACAAACAATTCCCCCTTCAATCACGCAACATTAATAAAAGACTTTGCTATGGATGGAATGAGGATGACAAGACTGGCACACTGGAAATGATACATGATTGCCTGAAAAAATACCCTCAAGCCATGGACAGAGACTCCATAGCGATGACAAGACTTCAGTTGGCAATACCGTGGAATGCATCTGCCATCTGAAATGAAGATTCAATATGAATTACAAAAGGCTGAAAGGTGGCTGCTAAACCACAAAAGATGCCAGCATTCTTGGCCTCCAGAGGAGAATTCAATCCAGGGCAAGTGACGAAGCTTGATGGCTTCAGAGGTTTTCTGTGAAAAAGTTTGATTCAAGTAGAAAAGAGATCGAGAGAGCTGCTGACGTAGACATTCAAAGGGGGAAGAAAGAGTACCCCCTGCTAGTCTTTAGCCAGATGTTATACAGCCACTAGCAGTCTGCTAAGGAAAGAAAGACAATGTCTCAGAGAATGGCCACCAGGCCCCTCACCCACAGCATGCATTGAGATCACATTGGCAGCAGATGAGTCATCCCAGGCCAGAAAATGATGGACATGAATCTTGGAAGAAAGGCAGATTTCCAAGCAAATATATAGTTTCATTCACAGAGGTTAAGAGAACCAGGTATGAGTAAGACAAACCCGGTTTGGTCGAGTCGTTTCTGAGCCCTTAGGGGAACTGACCTGAAGACATTAACATACCTTAAGACAAACATTTCCATAAGAACAATGCATTGCTTAGTTCAAGGTTTGAGAAAAGTTAAATTCAGGTGGAGCCAGGAGTTGTCATGGCAACACAGAATTTTCAGAGAAACCTTCTTTTACATTTGTATCAAGATGGAGAAAAAAAAACCGCAGCCCTCTTTGGTCTCCTCCTGCCTCTTAAGAGAGAGAAAAAAAACGTCTGACACTTGCAGTTTATTTTCTCTGTCTGGAGACCCCTGGCCTTCCTGCCTGTTATCCTCTCCAGGCCTGTAGGAAGCAATACACTCGGCTGCTTGGGAAAGCGCGCGGGTCTGAGCTGTATGCAAAGGGGTGAAGCGGTAAAACCCTCGGCCCCAAAGGCGAGGCTTTTCTGCGATCGCCATTTCAGTCGGCTCCGAGACTGCAAACAAAGGGCAGAAGACATGGTTCCCTGCTCCGCCGAGTCCGAGTTCCCTTACCTGTGGTCCACAGCCCTGCGCTCTGCTCGCTGGATGCCAATCGACGGGGACCCAGGAGCCCACGAAACGAGCAGTCCCAGCTGCAATGGCGAGCCCTGAGAGCACAACTGGGGACCCCTGGCCCCGAGGCGCCGCCATGTTCACCCGCCCCAGACCCGCTCCCGTGAGCCGCGCCCCTGACCAGCCGCCCAGGCTCGCCCCGCCCCCGAGCGCGCACGGTGCGCCCCGCCCCCACGCCCCCTGCCAGGCCAGGCCCGCGGGACCGCGACTGCCTCCAGGGGAAACACAAGGACAAGCAGATCCACCCCACCGAGACAACCCAAGCTTTTTCTCAGCTCATCTGTCTATGATTTAGGGATAAGAAGCAAAGATGACCTAGGACAGCCATGATATTCTATAGAGCCAGACCCTGGCGCGCAGAGGCTTGAAGAGGGCCCGGGAGCGCTGCCTGAAACAGCAAGCCTCTGTAGCATAGCGGTTAGGCAGGCTGGTAAGTCAGGCAGACTAGGGTCTGTAGGTCAGGAGTTCAAGTCCCGGGTTTAACTCTTTCCCTTTTAGGGGCGGGGGACCACAAGAGGCGGGGCTTAGACCAGAAAAGTTTCTTTTGATTTTAGAGGTTTATTGTGAAGCTTAGGGTTAGGGTTCGGGCAACCCCCCAACTCGCTCGGGTTCGGGTTTCGGGTTAGGGTTAGAATTCGGGGAACCCCCCTCTTCTTAGAGTTCGGGTTTGGGTTAGGGTTCAGGTCAGGGTCAGGGTTCAGGTTACGGTTAGGGCTTAAAGTGAGCGCTAATGGGGCCCATAGTTCTTTATTAGCCTGCCCTGGCGGGCCGAGGCTTGAAGAGTGCCTGGGAGCAGCATGAAACCCGGGGGCTTTGTTAGCATAGCGGTTAGGCTGACGGCCGAGTAAACATGCAATCTGGCTTTGTGGGTCAGAAGTTCCAGTCCGGGCTTGCCTTTTTTGCTTTGAGCGGATGGGGGACCGCAAGGGGCGGGGCTTAGGCCAGAAAAGTTTCTTTTTCTTTTAGAGTTTTATTGTTAGGGTTAGGGTTAGGGTTAGGGTGCCGGCATCCCCTCAACTTGTTAGGGTTCAGGTTCAGAGTTCGGGTTACGGGAATCCCCTCCCTTCTTAGGGTTTGGATTCGGGTTCGGGTTAGGGTTCAGGGTTCGGGTTTGGGGTTTGGAGTTCAGGGTTTGGGGTTCCGGTTCGCGGTTCTCGTTTGGGGTTTGGGGTTCGATTAGGGGTTCAAGGTTCAGCTTAGGGGTTTGGGGTTTGGGGATCAGGTTATGGGTTCTCGGTTCAGATTAGGGGTTTGCAGTTGGGGTTTGGGGTTTGAGGATCGGGTTAAGGGTTTGGGTTTGGGCTTTGAGTTTGGGGCTTGGGTTTGGGGTTTGGGGATCAGGTTAGGGGTTCTCGGATTGGTTTAGAGGTTCGCAGTTGGGGTTTGGGTTTGAGGTTAGGGTTAGGGGTTTGGGGTTTGAGGTTCACGGTTGGGGTTGGGGATTTGGGATTCGGGTTAGGGTTTGGGTTTGGGTTTGGGTTTGGGTGAGGGGTTCGCGGTTTGGGTTCCAGTTATGGGTTTGGGGTTTGGGTTGAGGGTTGGGGGTTGGGGATTAGGGGTTCGGTTTCTGGGTTGACGGTTTGGGTTAGGGATTAGGGGTTTAGGATTTGGGTTTGGGGTTTGGGGATTCGGGGTTTGAGGTTCCGATTAGGGGTTGAGTATGTGAGGTTTGTGGTTCGGGGGTCGAGATTTGAGGTTTGGGGTTTGGGGTTCAGGGGATTGGGTTCATGGTTTGGGGTTGGGGGTGTGAGGTGCAGTTTCGAGTTTTGCTGTTCGGGTTAGGAATTAGGGGTTGGCAGTTCGGGGTTCGGCTTAGAGGTTTGGGGTGTGCGGTTTTGGATTTGAGGTTTGGGGTTCCGGTTAGGGGTTTGGGGTTTGGGGTTCGGGTTAGCAGTTTGGAGTTTGGGTTTGGGGGTTGGGGTTTCGGGGTTTAGGGTTCGGTTTTGGTGTTTGCGGTTTGGGATTGGGGTTTGGGATTTGGGGTTCAGGTTAGGGTTTGCGATTCGGGTTAGGGGTTTGGGTTTGGGTTCGGGGTGTGGGGTGGGGTACAGGTTAGGGGTTTGGGTTCAGGGTTTGGGGTTCGGTTTAGGGGTGTGCGGTTTGGGTTTGGTTTGGGGTTCGGGTTGGGTTCTGGATTGGGGTTCGGAGTTATGGATTCGGGATTGGGCTACGTGTTTCAGGATTTGCGGTTCGGGGGCTTGAGGGTCGGGGTTTGGGTTTGGGGTTTAGGGCTCGGGTTAGGGGTTTGGGTTAGGGTTAGGGGTTCACGGTACGGGTTAGGTGTTTGGGGTTCGGAGTTTGGGGATTGGGTTAGGGGTTTTGAGTTCGGGTAAGGGGTTTGGAGTTCCCTGTTCAGGGTTTGGGGTTTGCGGTTGGGATAGGGGTTCAGATTCAGGATATGGGGTTTTGGGTTCGGGTACCATGTTTGGTATGTGGTTCGGGGTTTGGGTATGTGGTTCATTGTTTGGGGTTTGAAAGCCCTCCTTGCAGGGAGCTAGGTGCGCCTCCAGTACGGCAGAGCTCTGGCTCTGCTCAGAGCCCCGATCTGGCAGAGTTCCCGTCGCGAGGCTGCTCTGCCATGGGCGAGCCTTGCCCAGACTTACCTTGCTTTTAGGCTCCCTCCCTAGGAAGGAGCAGGCTGTGTGAGGCTGGGAGACGCCACTGGCGCCTTCCTGGCTTCAGCTCTTCCCCTGCCTTGCCTTTGCACTTAGGTCCCAAGTCCGTCCTTGAGGAGGGCTCAGGGGCTGGTGGGTTGCACACTACCAAGGGCTCCAGAAGTTA
>NW_017217383.1:0-12567 GCF_001704415.2 Capra hircus | reverse complement strand
CCCCATGGACAAAGACAGAAGGTGAAAGTGATGCAGAAGTGCCCAGTGGCCTCCAGTTTCTCTTCACCCCCTATCACTGCTAATCTTCCTACCAGGAGAGGCCCAGCTTCCCGGTCCTTCACCATCTCCCGGAGCTTGCTCAAACTCATGTCCATGGAGTCAGTGACGCGCATCCAGCCATCTCATCCTTTGTCGTCCCCTTCTCCTCCTGCCTTCAATCTTCGCCAGTGTCAGGATCTTTTCCAAATGAGTCGCTCTTCACATCGGTGATACTTCGAACTGCGGTGTTGGAGAAGACTCTTGAGAGTCCCTTGAACTGCAAGGAGATCCATCCAGTCCATCCTAAAGGAAATCGGCTTGCTCAAACTCATTTCCATTGAATCAGTGATGCCATCCAACCGTTTCATCCTCTGTCATCCCCTTCTCCTCCTGCCTTCAATCTTCCCAGCATCAGGGTCTTTTCCAATGAGTTGGCTCTTTGCATCAGATGGACAAAGGATTGGAGTTTCAGCTTCATCATCAGTCCTTCCAATGAACACCCAGGACTGATCTCCTTTAGGATGGACTGGTTGGATCTCCTTGCTGTGCAAGTGACTCTCAAGAGTCTTCTCCAACACCACAGTTCAAAAGCATCAGTTCTTCAGTGCTCAGCCTTCTTTATGGTCCAACTCTCACATACGTGCATGACTGCTGGGAAAACCATAGCTTTCGCCTTCTATCCTTGGACAGTGTTTCCTTTGGACCCAATCTAATGAACCATATCGAAATAGAGTTTCTAGAAAACATAGTCCCCATTCTAACCAAGAGGACCCAGAGCTATGCCCAAGTTAGGAACACCTGACCTGTGCATATGGCACATACATCAGAGAGCCAACTGTGGAGAAGGCATATTTGCCTTTTTCCCCTTTGCTCGATTGCAAAAACCACAGTCTGTAAACCATAACATCTTTTCCTTTAATTAGTGGATAACTGCACAACAAGTTGTGTTAGTTTCTGCCGTACAACAACTTGAGTCAGCCATGCGTGCGTGTGTGCTAAGTCATTTCAGTTGTGTCTGACTCTGCGACCCATGGACTGTAGCCCGCCAGGCTCCTCTGTCCATGGGATTCTCCAGGCAGGGATACTGGAGTGGGGTTGCCCTGCCCTCCTCCAGGGAATATTCTCCACCCAGGATTGAACTTATGTCTCCTGTGTTGGCAGGTGGGTTCTTTACCACTAGTGCCACCTGAAAAGCCCGAATCAGCCATGAGCATACATACACAAATGACATTTTTTAGAGAGGTATTTGTGTCTTAGCCTGAGAACTTAAATTGCATTTGTGTGTGTGTGTGTTTCAAATGGGGGACGTGTTGTCTAGTTTCCACATAATCCATTTAGGTGAAACTTTTGTAAGGACACCCCCCACACACTTGTGAATGGCGACGAGTTGTATTTTAAGTTTTCTGTAAAGCTGTATAGTAGCTCATCACGGGTAAAAGAAACTGTAGGTGAGAATAAACAGTAAGGCTTGTAGGATAACTGAACTTTGGGGCTTACTTTCCCCCCAAGCAGTGTGGTATGAGGTTGACAATAACTGAGCATCTAGGATAAACTGAACTTTGGGGTTTACTTCCCCAAACAGTGTGGTATGCAAGGACGTAGAAACCAGTGTACCCAAATAGCTTTGGGGTGTCTGTAAAGGGAGCAGTCTCCCTTTGCCCCTTAAGTGTCTCATTTCCTCGTGTTATTGATTAGGAGTGGGAACCGTTTGTGATGGAACTTGAGAGTCCAGGAGCCTCCCCTGGGTTGCAGTCCTGATTGGAATGCCAGCAAATTCCTAAATAACGTGCTTTCTAAATAATACTTGCATAAGACTCTGAATTTGCAACATATTTTCGTAATTTGTCTCCCTTTTATTCTTCGCAAGGTCTTGGGTTGTCAGGCCCCCCACCCCCCCAACTCTTGTCAGAATTGTTTTGAGTGGAAAACTGAGACCGAGAACAATAAAGTGGGCTTCATTCTCCAGTTCTCTCCAGTCAGGCTTCCCTGCTGGGCTCAGATGGTGAAGAATCTGCCTGCCATACTGGAGACCTGGGTTCGATCCCTGGGTCGGGAAGATCCCGTGGGGGAGGAGGGCATGGCAACCCACTCCAGTATTCTTGCCTGGAGAATCCCCATGGACAGATGACCCTGGCGGGCTACGATCCATGCAGTTGCAAAAGAGTCAGACGTGACTGAGCCACGAACGCTTTCGGGTTCTCCGACTTGGAGTGAAGTGGTAAGGCTCAGTCTGAAGTCCTAGCGCCTTCACCCTCATCTCTGTGAAAGCATCCCTGATCATCAGCCCCTCTTCGAATCCTCTGGTCTGACTGCTCCCCGCTCTGTGATGCTGGGGCCCATGTATGCCCTCCATCACTGTGCTTGTCACATGGAATTGTCTATCCGTCAGGGTCCGGTTGGGAGGCAGAAAGCGTGCAGTATTTGGAACAGGGGCTGCTTAATAGAAAGCAGGCTTCTGGGCACTGGCCACATACCCAACACGCTTCCAGCTCATCTGTTGGGTGGGGTTGTGTGGTTGCCATGGAGACCGGAAGACACCACCCCCACCCGCCCAACAAAGCTTAAAATAACTTACCATATGGCTCTCTCGGTGCAGAAGTTTACCACCCTGCGTGTAAAGAATTACTATCAGCAGACGATTCCTTATTATTAACTTAGTGAAAAATGATTAACTAAGTGCTCCTTGGGGTAAAGAGAGCTCTGAAGAGTACGGCAGCTGGAAGGAACAGTGACCACTTCCGGGCTTGAGGCTGGTGACCTCTCTGATGCTGGCAAAGATTGAAGGCGGGATGGGGAAGGGGACGACAGAGGATGAAGATGGTTGGATGGTATCACCAATGCGGCGGACGCGAGTTTGAGCAAGCTCCGGGAGCTGGCGGTGGATAGGGAGGCCTGGCGCACCGCAGTCCATTGGTTTGAAAAGAGGCAAGACATGACTGAGCAACAGAACTGCAAGGAGATGCAACTAGTCCATCCTAAATGATGTGAGTCCTGAACATTCTTTGGAAGGACTGATGCTTAAGCTGAAACTCCAATACTCTGGCCACCTGATACAAGGAACTGACTCCTTGGAAAAGACCCTGATACTGGGAAGGATTGAAGGTAGGAGGAGAAGGGGGACAACAGAAGATGAGATGGTTTGGATGGCATCACCGAGTCAACGGACATGAGTTTGGAGCAAGCTCTGGGAGATGGTGAAGGACAGGGAAGCCTGGCGTGTTGCAGTCCATTGGTTTGAAAAGAGTCAAGACACTGCCTTGTCTCGGGAGCAGGGCTGACTTCAGAGGGACACTGACTTCACCAGTGTCCCTCTGGTGCCCTCTGCTGACAACACTTCCTGAGGCACAGCCTGCCCACCACCCCTCCCCCCACCCCCCCCCCCCCCCCCCCCGCCAAAGGTCCCCGTGTGCAGCCCCAGTGTCACCACTCAGCTGATGACTGGTGATTTGCGCTTAAGACGCACTGCATTGCTAACTGGCGTGGCACTGGAATGGGTATCCTCTGCACACCTTTTTCCTGGATTGTGACTTCCCCTCGCCAGGCAGGGGTGTTCCGAAAATGCCCCCTGGGTGTTGCCCTGCACACAGCATCCCCTCCACGGGTTGGCCTGTGTTCTTTGAAGTGCTGTGCTGTCCCTGAGGCTCACGACTCCGCAGAGCTCTGAGGCCCTGGACGTTCACCCCTCTTGGAGAGCAACCATGTACCTTGGGCTTCGTCTTCCCCTGGGGGAGGCTGTGGGCTCTGGGCTCAGAGTTGAACAGTCCTGTCAGGGTTCCCTGTCAAGTCTGGCTTGGGTTCTGAATTGCTACCACTGACCCCATGATGCAAATTTCCTTCCCTTTGTGTTTCTTTTTTAAAAATTGCACTATTTATGTATTCGATGCTTTTGAAACTGTGCTATTGAAAGAAGACTCTTGAGAGCCCCTTAGACTGCAAGGAGCTCCAACAAGTCCATCCTAAAGGAGATCAGTCCTGAATATTCATTGGAAGGACTGATGCTGAAGCTGAAGCTCTCTTAATACTTTGGCCACCTGATGGGAAGAGCTGACTCATTAGAAAAGACGCTGATGCTGGGAAAGATTGAGGGCAGGAGGAGAAGGGGATGACAGAGGATGAGATTGGTTGGATGGCATCACCGACTTAATGAACATGAGTTTGAGCAAACACCAGGAGATGGTGAAGGACAGGGCAGCCTGGCGTGCTGCAGTCCATGGGGTCGCAAAGAGTTGAACAGGACTGAGCTACTGAACAACAATTAATGCATTTGTTTTTGGCTGTGCTGGGTCTTCCTTGTTGCACAAGGGCTTTCTCTAGTCGCAGCAGGTAAGGGCTACCCAGTAGCTGAGGTGGGCTTCCCTGGTGGCTCAAATGGTAAAGAATCTGCCTGCAATTATGGAGACCCGAGTTCCATCCCTGGGTGGGGAAGATCCCCTGGAGGAGGGGGATCCCACTCCAGTGGGATAGCATCCCACTCCAGTATTCTTGCCTGGAGAATCCCATGGACAGAAGAGCCTGGCGGGCTAGAATCCACAGGGTCACAGAGAGTCGGAGACGACTGAGCAACTAACATTGTCACTTTCCATTTGTCATGCACAGGCTTCTCGTTGTGGTGGCTTCTCGTGTTGCAGAGCGTGGGCTCTCGGGCGCTAGGCTTCCATACTTTCAGCACGTGGGCCCACTGGGTGCGGCTCCCAGGCTCTAGGCCACAGGCTCAGTAGTTGTGGCCCATGGGACTAGTTACTCTGCAACATGTGGGATTTTCCCAGACCAGGGATTGAACCTGTCTCCCCTCCACTGGCAAGCAATTCGTACCTATTAGACCACTAGGGAAGATCCGCCCCCCCTGCCCCCCGCCCCCCAAAATTATGTTTCTTAAATGGTCTTGAGCAGTCAGCGTCTTTCCTGTTTCTCTGTGGACTTCTGGTTGCTAACTGCAGCCTCTGATGCCTCCAGGTCCTTCAGACTTCTCCTTGGCCTGCTCTGTCCATCAGCCTGGCTCTGTCCGCTTCTCCAGGCCACGTCTGCCTTTCTTGGTCTTGGAGCCCCATGTGATGCAGCCCTCACCTTGGCAATGAGTGGAGGGAGTGTGTTAGCATCTTCAGGGTGCATCCTTATGTTCTTATGTGCGGGACTAAACGCAGACTTGTTCATCTGAATCTGAAATGTATGAGGTGGGTTTGGGGGTTTCTTAGGCCTTTTTTTGGGCATGTGGAGGTGGTTACCACTTTTCTTGTTTTTCGAGATAACATTTTGTCAAGCACGAGGAAAGTAATTTTCCTCTAATAGAAGTTTTATTGGTTGTTCTGAGGATTTATACACAGTTCAGTGTGTACACCCTTCTTTTGTAAAAAATTAATTTATTTTAATTGGAGCCTAATTACTTTACAATATTGTAGTGGTTTTTGCCATACATTGACATGAATCAGCCATGGGTGTACATGTGTCCCCCATCCTAAACCCCTCTTCCACCTCCCTCCCCATCCCATCCCTCTGGGTCATCCCAGTGCACCAGCCCCGAGCACCCTGTCTCATACATTGAACCTGGACTGGCGATCTGTTTCACATATGGTAATATACATGTTTCAAGGTTATTCTCTCAAATCATCCCACCCTCGCCTTCTCCCACAGAGTCCAAAGGTCTGTTCTTTACATCTGTGTCTCTTTTGCTGTCTCGCATATAGGGTCATCGTTACCATCTTTCTAAATTCCATATATATGCGTTAGTATACTGAATTGGTGTTTTTCTTTCTGACTAACTTCACTCTGTTTAATTGGCTCCAGTTTCATTCACCTCATTAGAACTGATTCAAATGCATTCTTCTTAATGGCTGAGTAATATGCCATTGTGTATATGTACCACAGCTTTCTTATCCAGTCGTCTGCTGATGGACATCTAGGTGGCTTCCATGTCCTGGCCATTGTAAACAGTGTACACCCTTCTTAATGTAGGTACTGAACATCTAAAAAACTGCATAGTTTCCTTTGTAAACTTCCTGGTGCTTCCCTGGTGGCTCAGATGGTAAAGTGTCTGCCTGCAATGCAGGAGACCTGGGTTCAATCCCTGGTTTGGGAAGCTCCCCTGGAAAAGGAAATGGCGACTCACTCCAGTACTCTTGCCTGGAAAATTCCATGGACTGAGGAGCCTGGTAGACTACAGCCCACGGGGTTGCAAAGAGTTGGAAACAACTGAGCAACTTCACTTTCCTTTCTAAACAGATATTCCAGTGACTTTCTAGCCTGAAATGCAGAAGCTACTTTTCCTTAGTGAAGTTGCTCAGTCGTGTCCGACTCTCTGCAGCCCCATGGGCTATAGCCTACCCGGCTCCTCCGTCCATGGGATTTTCCAGGCAAGAGTACTGGAGTGGGGTGCCATTTCCTTCTCCAGGGGATCTTTCCAACCCTAGGATTGAACCCAGGTCTCCTGCATTGCAGCCAGATGCTTTACCATTTAAGCCACCAAGAGGAACCAAATATTGATAGGCTGTGCCATCATATAGGTCCCATTAACTCATCGTTTAATATCGTAAGCACAGCATGCTCGATTTTCACTTTTTCGTGGCATGTTCATGGCACATTATGGGAGATTGGGGTGTCATGATGTGGAACAAGAGAGAGCCAAGATCAAGGAGTGCTTTTCTTTGGGAAGTGATTCTACTAAAACCCCTGGGAGTCGAGGTCATTTTAAATGTTCAAGACATATTTTCTGCACAATTGTGACACCAGATTGCCATTGAGTATGTTTTATGTTAAAAAAAATTACCCCCCATGAAATAGTCAGCTGATGCTTGTTATGCTCCAAGCCCGTATCTCCGAACCGACCGAGAGAACAAGTCCACCACAGTAATGCAAAAACAAGAAGGGAGTTTATCTCTAGCACGCTAGGGCCCAAGTCTCATCCCACACAAGGGAATCTGACAAGAGCCCTGAACAAAGGAGTATGCAGCTTATATACAGGCAGTTCTTTGTCTCAGTTACAGGAGTAGCTGGCGTTACATGATTGGCCAGGCAGGATGAGCGCATATCCTGTCTCTTTTTGGTAAACATGACTCAGGTCCTAGAGACTGTCGTTTGGTCCATAACATTCCCCCCTGTCCTTAGATCATATAGAGGAATCTTCCTCTTGGTCGTGAGACACAGTTTGATATTGTTGCTGAAGCACAAACAGCTGTACTGTATTTATGTGTTTCTTTACAAAGGCTATAAGTCTATTGATAATACATGGACCAAAGGTAAGCATCAGTAGAAGTATTAGCAGGGGTCCCAGCAAGGTGGAGATTAGGGTGGTCAACCAAGGGGATTGTTGAAACCAAGACTCAAACCATCCCTGTTGAGCCTCACATTCTCATTTACGCTGGGCTAGTCCCTCTCTTACTTTGGCCATAGATTTTTAAACTATTTTTGTGTGACCAGCATAAAAACAACACTCTTTTTTTAGGGCAGCACAGAGTGCCCCCTGTATCTCCCCACAGATCTTTTAGTTATGCCTGGGTGCACCTGGACATGCCCAGAATGCATGATTTGGGAGCTTGCCCCTCTTCCAGGGTACATTTACCACCAGCTTAAGGTCAAAGTATAAGTCTGGCCACCAAGTATTTAGTGGGTGTATTGCGGTGGTGGAGTTAAGCATCTCACGTGTTAGTCCATTTTGCAGCTTCCAGGTGATTTTGACAGGTCGGTGCGGGTTCACGCTGGCAGCTCCAGAGCAGAGTAACTGGGTCATCCACAAGACGGCCCAGCCGAGCTCTCCTGGTCCTGTAGGCGCCTTTGAAGCTTTAGCCTCAGGAGGTTGGATGGGTGCAGAGATGCTTTTCATTTTTTTTAGCATCTTTTTGCTCTGCTGAAGCAGCTGGGCATACGTGGTTGCAATGCACCCAAGGCCCAATACCATCGACCTTTAGGGCAGTTGGGGTGGTAAGAAGAACAACATAAGGACCCTTCCATTTGGGTTCTAGTGCCTTGGTTTTGGTGCCTTTTGACCCATACCCAATCTCCTGGGCCAATGTCATGTGAGGGAATAGTTTCCTTATTTTGACCCACATGTATTTCCTGGAGCAGTTTTCAGACACGAGAGTGCACCTTGCTTAAGGCCATCAAGGCCTCTTGGAATTGTCCCAACGTGGGAGGCGGTAGTTTCTTTTTTTTAAATATTGGACATACGGGGGAGGTCTCCCATACAGAATTTTAAATGGGGTCAGATTAAGTTGATAAGGAGTATTACACGCACGGAAGAGGGCGAAGGGAAGGAGGGTCACCCAGTCCCCGCCAGTCTCTATAGCCAATTTAGTTAAAGTTTTTTTTAGAGTCCGATTTATTTTTTTACTTGCCCTGAGCTCTGTGGACTGTATTCACAATGTAACTTTCATTTAGTCCCCAGGGCTAGGGCAAGGCTCTGAACTATTTGACTCACAAAAGCAGGTCCATTATCAGAGCCGATGGTCACTGGCAGGCCAAACCTGGGAACTGTTTCTTCTAAAATCTTTTTTGCCACTATCATCATGGTTTCTCCCTTTGTAGGAAAAGCTTCTACCCACCCTGAGAAGGTATCCACCAACACTAACAAGTACCAGTAACCATACTTGCCTGGCCTTACCTCGGTGAAATCTATTTCCCAGTTTTGCCCTGGTCCTTCTCCCCGATACCTCAGTCCTGCATGTTGTCCTTTTCCTGGCCTCATCTGTTGACACGCCTTACAAGCATGCAGTATGTTCTTTACAGTTGTCTGGTGCCAGGGAAATTGCAGGCGCGCAGTTTGAAAAAGCATCAGAGTCTTCTTTTCTCCTAGATGAGTAGACAAGTGCAAATGCTCACATAGTTGCCGTCCCAACTGAGCAGGGAGTATCAGGTAGCAGTCTGAGTCTCGGTACCATCCATCTTTACCTTTTTGAAGGTTGGTGTGTTCTTGGATCCAAGCAAGGTCTGTGGATGAATACTCAGGGGTTGGGGGCAGAGTTCCCATACCTGGAGGTGGAAGTCCGATCGCCCACACAGCGGTGATGAAATCTTTATCAGCTACTTTTCGAGCTGCCAGGTCTGCGGCATGATTCCCTCGTGCCATGGGGCTGTCACCCTTCTGATGTCCAGGTACGTGTTCTATTGACACAGCCCGAGGCATCTGTACAGCCTCTAAAAGTCTACGGATTTCAGGCAAGTTTTTAATTTCTTTTCCTTCAGCTGTCAAAAACCCCCGTTCCCGATATATCGGGCCCTGGATGTGTACCGTGCCAAAAGCATAGCGACTGTCAGTGGAAAATAGTTATTCTTTTTCCTTTGGCTCTCTCTAATGCTTGAATCAGGGCAATTAACTCTGCCTTTTGTGCTGAGGTATCCGGGGGAAGGGCCTCTGCCCATATCGTCTGTCCAGAGTCATCTACTACTGTGGCTCCCGCCCATCTCTGTCCATCTTTTACATAACTGCTGCCATCTGTGAACCATTTTAGCTCACTGTTATCCAGTGGAGTATCGGTTAAGTCTTTTCGCATTGCTGTTACCCCGGCCAGTATCTCATCACAATCATGGAGGGGGCTGTTTTCCTCCGGATTGGGCAAAAGAGTGGCCGGATTTAGAGTGCAGGGCGTTTGGAAATGAATCCGTGGGGTGTCAAGTAGCAAGGCCTGGTAGTGCGTCAAGCGGGCATTAGAAATCCATTTACCTGGGGGTTGCTTTAAAACTCTCTCTGTGGCATGAGGAGTGTAGACCAAGAGTCTCTGTCCATAAGTCAGTTTATCAGCATCGTGGACTAACAGCGTGGTGGCCGCGATGATACAGAGGCAAGGTGGCCATCCGGCTGCCACTGGGTCCAGTCTCTTGGAAAGGTAAGCTACAGGTCGCTTCCATGGTCCCCATCTCTGTGTTAGTACCCCTTTTCCTATCCCTTGCCTTTCATCTACAAATAATTGGAAAGGCTTAGATGGATTAGGGAGGGCAGTGGCAGGAGCTTTTAGCAAGGCTCGCCTGAGCTCTTGGAAGGCCTCTTTTATTGGCTCAGTCCATTTCCAGTCCTTGTTTTTTTTTTTTTTGGTCCCTTTATATAGGGGCGTGGCCTTTTCTGCAAACCCCAAGATCCATAACCGGCAATATCCCACACTTCCAGAAATTTTGTCACTTGTCTAGGGTTAGCTGGCTCAGGGATCTGGAGGATGGTTTCTTTCATAGCCTGTGTTAGCCACCTCTGGCCCTGTTTTATCTTATAACCGAGTTATGTAACCTCTTGCTTGGCAATCTGGGCCTTTTTGGCACTGGCCCTGTAACCTAAAGTCCCCAAGGTTTGGAGAAGGTCACCTGTTGCCTCTTGGCACTTTCTGTGTAGCCGCTGCCAGTAAAAGGTCATCAACATATTGTACTAAAACAACGGTAGGGTGCTCAACCCGATACTCACGGAGGTCTTCGTCCAGGGCCTCATTAAATAACGTGGGCGAGTTTTTGAAACCCTGTGGTAAGCGAGTCCATGTCAGCTGCACAGGAGTCTGACCACCGTCTTCCTGCCATTCAAAGGCAAAGATCTCTTGGCTTGCGGGGCAAGAGGCAAACTGAAAAAGGCATCTTTTAAATCTAAAACAGTATACCAAATGTGGTTTGGAGGCAAGTGCTTAGCAAGGTATAAGGGTTAGGAACCGTAGGATGAATATCACTCATCCGTTTGTTGACTTCTCGTAGATCTTGAACCGGTCTAAAATCAGTTTCCTCAGGCTTTTTACAGGCAACAGGGGAGTGTTCCATGGACCGGCACCTTTTCAGGACCCCAGCTCCAAGAGGCGTTGTAATATGAGGAGTAATTCTTGTCGAGCTCTTTGACTTTTCATGGGATACTGTCCCATTCTCACTGGTTGAGCACGCCGCATACGACCTGTCACTGCTCTCGATATTCGTCCACAATAAATTTAAGGGGCGTGGGGAGCGAGGAACCGATCTTGGTGCCATATGGCCGCAGTAGGCACCAAGTGGTTCTTCCCATATTTCTTCTTATGGATCCATGCTTTCTGTTCTTCAAGGTGATAAACTATCTCGAAATTTCAATAAGTATTCCAGCCAGTCCTTCTGCACGCCTGAGTTGGTAGCTCGGTAATCCATTTTGTCGTGCGCGAGACCCGACTTACTACCAATACGGCATGTACTTTCTAGAGCTAATCAGGATTGTCGCTGGAGCTCTCAGGGCGGCCAAAGCTTCTTACCGACGTCATTCTCTTTCTAATCAGCTGTGACCTTGTATTCACTCCCTTTTAATGCCAGAAGAAACCAGACAACGGAACCTGAAGAGGTATGGGCCCGGTCTTTCCCAATCTAAAAACTGAAAACTAAACTTCTGCCGCCAAATCCGCCGGTCGGGGGTTGATTCTCCCTCCCAAAAATCCATCTGAATTTGGCACAGTTGTGGCTCAAGGGCATCAAATCGTTTCCCCACACTGAGTCTATGTAACTCTTCTCCAACACCGTAACCAGCAAGTAATCTTTCTTAATCGAAGAGGTAGGTTCCCCCAGTCACTCCAAACACGCTACTTGTTAGAGCTGAGAAGACGCCTGGCCGACTGAAGCGACCCCGACTCATTTAATTGGGAAAAACTCAGATTCTTTGACACCTTTCGGAAAGGGATGTGACAGGCAGGAGGAAGAAGGGCGACGGACACAAGATTTTATCAGCCAGAAAGTATGACGAATACTGGGGCACTTCGCGTCCGGGCCCCCGCTGGGACGGCAAATGTTCAACCATGCCGTTTTGTAGCAACTGACGCCCTCCATCCATAATCCGCTTAATGGACGATTGGAGGTGAGGCAATCCGGGGGTCACCGGAGTCTGCGTCCCATTGGTGCAACCTAAAGTCATCGTTCTGTTTAGACATAGGGTCATGGACTTTTTGTTTAAAGGCTGGAAGCTTCCCTCTCCTTGTCGGAGGGGAAATAAGCGCTGACGTATTGAGCTCCCATGATATAGGCTTTGTCCACTGCACATACACCCACACACTCCCGTATCCACCATGAAGCCAACTGGTTTCCCTTCCACATTTATAGTTACCACCAGGACTTGGGGCGAGGGGATTGGACCCTGACCCCCCTAGTCGCTATCCTCACCCGCATGAGGATATGACTGTCTGGAGAGGGAGCTCGGTTCTTGGGTTCTTGGGCCCCTCTTTTTAGATTTTTCTTGGGCATTTATCTTTCAATGTCTAAACTCTTGACAAAATGAGCACATTGTGTTTTTTTCAGCTTACCGGCCCTCTGTCGTTTTTTTTTTTTTTCAGTTTTTGAGTTCCAATTTTTTTCTTTCTGGAACTGTTTTTGTTTCAACGCCCTGAGCAAAAAAATATCTGGCGGCATTCTCTTTGATTTTTACGTTTTTTTTACTCAGCTAATTCTTTTTCTTATCTCTCATCTTGATTGTCCTCTCTTCCTCTCTCTGGGGTCTCTCTATGATTAAAAACTCTCTTGTGCTCTCACTAGATCTTGCAAGGATTGTTCACTTAACCTCTCTATCTTTTGTAACTTTTTTTAAATACTGGGGGCCTGCTTGAATTTACAAATGCTAACATAACCTGC